>NW_027017616.1:0-50455 GCF_036013445.1 Caloenas nicobarica
AGCCCGACAGAGCCCGACAAAGCCCACAGGGCCCACAGAGCCCACTGAGCCCGACAGGGCCCGACAGAGCCCGACAGGGCCCGACAGACCCCAACAGAGCCAGACAGAGCCCGACAGGGCCCAGTAGAGCCCGACAGAGCCCGACAGAGCCCGACAGAGCCGACAGGGCCCGACAGAGCCCGACAGGGCCCGACAGAGCCCGACAGAGCCCAGTAGAGCTCGACAGAGCCCGACAGAGCCCGACAGGGCCCGACAGGGCGCAGTAGAGCCCGACAGAGCCCGACAGAGCCCGACAGGGCCCGACAGGGCCCGACAGAACCCGTCAGAGACCAGTAGAGCCCGACAGAGCCCGACAGGGCCCGACCGAGCCGACAGGCCCAGTAGAGCCCGACAGAGCCCGACAGGGCCCGACAGGGCCCGACAGAGCCCAGTAGAGCCCGACAGAGCCCGACAGGGCCCAGACAGAGCCCGACAGAGCCCGACAGGGCCCGACAGAGCCCGACAGAGCCCAGTAGAGCCCGACAGAGCCCGACAGAGCCCGACAGAGCCCGAGAGGGCCCGACAGGGCCCGACAGGGCCCAGTAGAGCCCGACAAGCCCGACAGAGCCCGACAGAGCCCGACAGGGCCCGACAGAGCCCGACAGAGCCCGGCAAGGGCCCGACAGGGCCCGACAGAGCCCGACAGAGCCCAACAGAGCCCAGTAGAGCCCGACAGAGCCCGACAGAGCCGACAGGGCCCGACAGGGCCCGACAGGGCCCAGTAGAGCCCGACAGAGCCCGACAGGGCCCGACAGGGCCCGACAGGGCCCAGTAGAGCGAGCCCGACAGAGCCCGACAGAGCCCGACAGGGCCCGACAGGGCCCAGTAGAGCCCGACAGAGCCCGACAGAGCCCGACAGAGCCCGACAGGGCCCAGTTTAGCCCAGTAGAGCCCGACAGAGCCCGACAGAGCCCGACAGAGCCCAACAGAGCCCGACAGGGCCGGACAGGGCCCGACAGAGCCCGACAGGCCCGACAGAGCCCGACAGAGCCCGACAGGGCCCGACAGAGCCCGACAGAGCCCGACAGGGCCCAGTAGAGCCCGACAGAGCCCGACAGAGCCCGACAGAGCCCGACAGGCCCGACAGGCCCGACAGGGCCCGACAGAGCCCGACAGAGCCCAGTAGAGCCCGACAGAGCCCGACAGGGCCCGACAGGGAACAGTAGAGCCCAGTAGAGCACGACAGAGCCCGACAGAGCCCGACAGAGCCCGACAGGGCCCGACAGAGCCCGACAGAACCCGACAGAGCCCGACAGAGCCCGACAGGGCCCGACACGGCCCGACAGAGCCCGACAGAGCCCAACAGAGCCCAGTAGAGCCCGACAGAGCCCGACAGAGCCCGACAGGGCCCGACAGGGCCCGACAGGGCCCAGTAGAGCCCGACAGAGCCCGACAGGGCCCGACAGGGCCCGACAGGGCCCAGTAGAGCCCGACAGAGCCCGACAGAGCCCGACAGAGCCCGACAGGGCCCGACAGGGCCCAGTAGAGCCCGACAGAGCCCGACAGAGCCCGACAGAGCCCGACAGGGCCCAGTTTAGCCCAGTAGAGCCCGACAGAGCCGACAGAGCCCGACAGAGCCCAACAGAGCCCGACAGGGCCGGACAGGCCCGACAGAGCCCGACAGGGCCCGACAGAGCCCGACAGAGCCCGACAGGGCCCGACAGGGCCCGACAGAGCCCGACAGAGCCCGACAGAGCCCGACAGGGCCCGACAGGGCCCAGTAGGAGCCTACAGAGCCCGACAGAGCCCGATAGGGCCCGACAGGGCCCGACAGGGCCCGACAGGGCCCGACAGAGCCCGACAGAACCCGATAGGGCCCGACAGGGCCCGACAGAGCCCGACAGAGCCCGACAGAGCCCGACAGGGCCCGACAGAGGCCCACAGAGGCCCGACAGAGCCCGACAGAGCCCGACAGGGCCCAGTAGAGCCCGACAGAGCCCGACAGAGCCCGACAGAGCCCGACAAAGCTCGACAGGCCCGACAGGCCCAGTAGAGCCCGACAGGGCCCAGCAGAGCCCGACAGAGCCCGACAGAGCCCGACAGAGCCCGACAGAGCCTGACAGGGCCCGACAGAGCCCGACAGAGCCCGACAGGGCTTGACAGAGCCCGACAGGGCCCGACAGGGCCCGACAGAGCCCAGTAGAGCCCGACAGAGCCCAACAGAGCCCGACAGGGCCCGACAGAGCCCGACAGAGCCCGACAGGGCCCGACAGACCCCAATAGAGCCCGACAGAGCCCAGTAGAGCCCGACAGAGCCCGACAGAGCCCGACAGAGCCCGACAGGCCTGACAGGCTCGACAGAGCCCAGTAGAGCCCGACAGAGCCCAGTAGAGCCCGACAGAGCCCGACAGAGCCCGACAGAGCCCGACAGGGCCTGACAGGGCTCGACAGAGCCCAGTAGAGCCCGACAGAGCCCGACAGAGCCCGACAGAGCCCGACAGGGCCCGACAGGGCCCGACACGGCCCGACAGAGCCGACAGAGCCCGAGAGAACCCGACAGATACCGACAGAGCCCGACAGGGCTTGACAGAGCCCGACAGGGCCCGACAGGGCCCGACAGAGCCCAGTAGAGCCCGACAGAGCCCGACAGGGCTTGACAGAGCCCACAGGGCCCGACAGGGCCCGACAGAGCCCAGTAGAGCCCGACAGAGCCCAACAGAGCCCGACAGAGCCCGACAGGGCCCGACAGGGCCCGACAGAGCCCAGTAGAGCCCGACAGAGCCCGACAGAGCCAGTAGAGCCCGACAGAGCCCGACAGAGCCCGACAGAGCCCGACAAAGCTCGACAGGGCCCGACAGGGCCCAGTAGAGCCCGACAGGGCCCGACAGAGCCCGACAGAGCCCGACAGGGCCCGACAGAGCCCGACAGAGCCCGACAGGCCCGACAGAGCCCGACAGAGCCCAGTAGAGCTCGACAGAGCCCGACAGAGCCCGACAGGGCCCGACAGGGCCCAGTAGAGCCCGACAGAGCCCGACAGAGCCCGACAGGCCCGACAGGGCCCGACAGAGCCCGACAGAGCCCGACAGGGCCCGACAGACCCACATAGAGCCCGACAGAGCCCAGTAGAGCCCGACAGAGCCCGACAGAGCCCGACAGAGCCCGACAGGGCCTGACAGGGCTCGACAGAGCCCAGTAGAGCCCGACAGAGCCCGACAGAGCCCGACAGAGCCCGACAGGGCCCGACAGGGCCCGACACGGCCCGACAGAGCCCGACAGAGCCCGAGAGAACCCGACAGATACCGACAGAGCCCAGTAGAGCCCGACAGAGCCCGACAGAGCCCGACAGAGCCCGACAGGGCCCGACAGGGCCCGACAGAGCCCGACAGAGCCCGACAGGGCCCGACAGAGCCCGACAGGGCCCGACAGGGAACAGTAGAGCCCAGTAGAGCCCGACAGAGCCCGACAGAGCCCGACAGAGCCCGACAGGGCCCGACAGGGCCTGACAGAGCCCGACAGGGCCCGACAGAGCCCGACAGAGCCCGATAGAGCCCGACAGGGCCCGACAGGGCCCAGTAGAGCCCGACAGAGCCCGACAGAGCCCGACAGGGCCCGACAGAGCCCGACAGGGCCCGACAGGGCCCAGTAGAGCCCGACAGGGCCCGACAGAGCCCGACAGAGCCCGACAGACCCCGACAGGGCCCGACAGGGCCCGACAGAACCCGTCAGAGACCAGTAGAGCCCGACAGAGCCCGACAGAGCCCGACAGAGCCCGACAGAGCCCAGTAGAGCCCAGTAGAACCCGATAGAGCCAGTAGAGCCCGACAGAGCCCGACAGAGACCGACAGAGCCCGACAGGGCCCGACAGAGCCCGACAGGGCCCGACAGGGCCCGACAGAGCCCGACAGAGCCCGACAGAACCCGACAGAGCCCGACAGAGCCCAGTAGAGCCTGACAGAGCCCGACAGAGCCCGACAGAGCTCGACAGGGCCCGACAGGGCCCGACAGAGCCCGACAGAGCCCGACAGAGCCCGACAGGGCCCGACAGAGCCCGACAGAGCCCAGTAGAGCCCGACAGAGCCCGACAGAGCCCGACAGAGCCCGACAGGGCCCAGTAGAGCCCGACAGAGCCCGACAGAGCCCGACAGAGCCCGACAGGGCCCGACAGAGCCCGACAGAGCCCGACAGGGCCCAGTAGAGCCTCACAGAGCCCGACAGAGCTCGACAGAGCCCGACAAAGCCCGACAGGGCCCCGACAGAGCCCGACAGAGCCCGACAGGGCCCGACAGAGCCCGACAGGGCCCGAAAGAGCCCGACAGTGCCCGATAGAGCCCGACAGGGCCCAGTAGAGCCTGACAGAGCCCGACAGAGCTCGACAGAGCCCGACAAAGCCCGACAGGGCCCGACAGAGCCCGACAGAGGCCGACAGGGCCCGAGAGAGCCCGACAGGGCCCGACAGGGAACAGTAGAGCCCAGTAGAGCCCGACAGAGCCCGACAGAGCCCGACAGGGCCCGACAGAGCCCGACAGGGCCCAGTAGAGCCCGACAGAGCCCAACAGGGCCCGACAGGGCCCGACAGGGCCCAGTAGAGCCCGACAGAGCCCGACAGAGCCGACAGGGCCCGACAGAGCTCGACAGAGCCCGACAGAAACCGACAGAGCCCGACAGGGCCCAGTAGAGCCCGACAGAGCCCCGACAGAGCCCGACAGGGCCCGACAGGGAACAGTAGAACCCAGTAGAGCCCGACAGAGCCCGACAGAGCCCGACAGAGCCCGACAGGGCCTGACAGAGCCCGACAGAACCCGACAGAGCCCGACAGAGCCCGACAGGGCCCGACAGGGCCCGACAGAGCCCGACAGAGCCCGACAGAACCTGACAGAGCCCGACAGAGCCCAGTAGAGCCCGACAGAGCCCGACAGAGCCCGACAGAGCCCGACAGGGCCCGACAGGCCCGACAGAGCCCGACAGAGCCCAGTAGGAGCCCGACAGAGCCCGACAGAGCCCGACAGGGCCCGACAGGGCCCGACAGGGCCCGACAGAGGCCGACAGGGCCCGACAGAGCCCGACAGGGCCCGACAGGGAACAGTAGAGCCCAGTAGAGCCCGACAGAGCCCGACAGAGCCCGACAGGGCCCGACAGAGCCCGACAGGGCCCAGTAGAGCCTGACAGAGCCCGACAGGGCCCGACAGAGCCCGACAGGGCCCAGTAGAGCCCGACAGAGCCCGACAGAGCCCGACAGAGCCCGACAGGGCCCGACAGAGCCCGACAGAGCCCGACAGAAACCGACAGAGCCGACAGGGCCCAGTAGAGCCCGACAGAGCCCGACAGAGCCCGACAGGGCCCGACAGGGAACAGTAGAGCCCAGTAGAGCCCGACAGAGCCCCACAGAGCCCGACAGAGCCCGACAGGGCCCGACAGAGCCCGACAGAACCCGACAGAGCCCGACAGAGCCCGACAGGGCCCGACAGGGCCCGACAGAGCCCGACAGAGCCCGACAGAACCTGACAGAGCCCGACAGAGACCAGTAGAGCCCGACAGAGCCCGACAGAGCCCGACAGAACCCGACAGGGCCCGACAGGGCCCGACAGAGCCCGACAGGGCCCGACAGGGCCCGACAGAGCCCGACAGAGCCCGACAGAGCCCGACAGAGCCCGACAGGGCCCGACAGGGCCCGACAGGGAACAGTAGAGCCCAGTAGAGCCCGACAGAGCCCGACAGAGCCCGACAGAGCCCGACAGGGCCCGACAGGGCCCAGTAGAGCCCGACAGAGCCCGACAGAGCCCGATAGGGCCCGACAGGGCCCGACAGGGCCCGACAGGGCCCGACAGAGCCCGACAGAACCCGATAGGGCCCGACAGGGCCCGACAGAGCCCGACAGAGCCCGACAGAGCCCACAGGGCCCGACAGAGCCCGACAGGGCCCGACAGAGCCCGACAGAGCCCGACAGGCCCCAGTAGAGCCCGACAGAGCCCGACAGAGCCCGACAGAGCCCGACAAAGCTCGACAGGGCCCGACAGGGCCCAGTAGAGCCCGACAGGGCCCAGCAGAGCCCGACAGAGCCCGACAGAGCCCGACAGAGCCTGACAGGGCCCGACAGAGCCCGACAGAGCCCGACAGGGCTTGACAGAGCCCGACAGGGCCCGACAGGGCCCGACAGAGCCCTGTAGAGCCCGACAGAGCCCAACAGAGCCCGACAGAGCCCGACAGGGCCCGACAGGGCCCGACAGAGCCCAGTAGAGCCCGACAGAGCCCGACAGAGCCCAGTAGAGCCCGACAGAGCCCGACAGAGCCCGACAGAGCCCGACAAAGCTCGAACAGGGCCCGACAGGGCCCAGTAGAGCCCGACAGGGCCCGACAGAGCCCGACAGAGCCCGACAGAGGCCCGACAGAGCCCGACAGGGCCCGACCAGAGCCCGACAGAGCCCAGTAGAGCCCGACAGAGCCCGACAGAGCCCGACAGAGCCCGACAGGGCCCGACAGAGCCCGACAGAGCCCAGTAGAGCTCGACAGAGCCCGACAGAGCCCGACAGGGCCCGACAGGGCCCAGTAGAGCTCGACAGAGCCCGACAGAGCCCGACAGGGCCCGACAGGGCCCGACAGAGCCCGACAGAGCCCGACAGGGCCCGACAGACCCCAATAGAGCCCGACAGAGCCCAGTAGAGCCCGACAGAGCCCGACAGAGCCCGACAGAGCCCGACAGGGCCTGACAGGGCTCGACAGAGCCCAGTAGAGCCCGACAGAGCCCGACAGAGCCCGACAGAGCCCGACAGGGCCCGACAGGGCCCGACACGGCCCGACAGAGCCCGACAGAGCCCGAGAGAACCCGACAGATACCGACAGAGCCCAGTAGAGCCCGACAGAGCCCGACAGAGCCCGACAGAGCCCGACAGGGCCCGACAGGGCCCGACAGAGCCCGACAGAGCCCGACAGGGCCCGACAGAGCCCGACAGGGCCCGACAGGGAACAGTAGAGCCCAGTAGAGCCCGACAGAGCCCGACAGAGCCCGACAGAGCCCGACAGGGCCCGACAGGGCCTGACAGAGCCCGACAGGGCCCGACAGAGCCCGACAGAGCCCGATAGATCCCGACAGGCCCGACAGGGCCCAGTAGAGCCCGACAGAGCCCGACAGAGCCCGACAGGGCCCGACAGAGCCCGACAGAGCCTGAAAGAGCCCGACAGAGCCCGATAGGGCCCGACAGGAACCCGACAGAGCCCGACAGGGCCCGACAGAGCCCGACAGAGCCCGACAGAGCCCAGTAGAGCCCGACAGAGCCCGACAGAGCCCGACAGAGCCCGACAGGGCCCGACAGGGCCCGACAGAGCCCGACAGAGCCCGACGGGGCCCGACAGAGCCCGACAGGGCCCGACAGGGAACAGTAGAGCCCAGTAGAGCCCGACAGAGCCCGACAGAGCCCGACAGAGCCCGACAGGGCCCGACAGAGCCCGACAGGGCCCAGTAGAGCCCGACAGAGCCCGACAGAGCCCGACAGAGCCCGACAGGGCCCGACAGAGCCCGACAGAGCCCGACAGAACCCGACAGAGCCCGACAGGGCCCGACAGGGCCCGACAGAGCCCGACAGAGCCCGACAGGGCCCAGTAGAGCCCGACAGAGCCCGACAGAGCCCGACAGAGCCCGACAGGGCCCAACAGACCCCGACAGAACCCGACAGAGTCCGACAGAGCCCGACAGGGCCGACACGGCCTGACAGAGCCCGACAGAGCCCGACAGAACCCGACAGATACCGACAGAGCCCAGTAGAGCCCGACAGAGCCCGACAGAGCCCGACAGAGCCCGACAGGGCCCGACAGGGCCCGACAGAGCCCGACAGAGCCCGACAGGGCCCGACAGAGCCCGACAGGGCCCGACAGGGAACAGTAGAGCCCAGTAGAGCCCGACATAGCCCGACATAGCCCGACATAGCCCGACAGAGACCGACAGAGCCCGACAGGGCCCGACAGGGCCCAGTAGAGCCCGACAGAGCCCAGTAGAGCCCGACAGAGCCCGACAGAGCCCGACAGGGCCCGACAGGGCCCGACAGAGCCCGACAGGGCCCGACAGAGCCCGACAGAGCCCGACAGGGCCCAGTAGAGCCCGACAGAGCCCGACAGAGCCCGACAGAGCCCGACAAAGCCCGACAGGGCCCGACAGAGCCCGACAGAGCCCGACAGGGCCCGACAGAGCCCGACAGGGCCCGACAGAGCCCGACAGAGCCCAGTAGAGCTCGACAGAGCCCGACAGAGCCCGACAGGGCCCGACAGGGCCCGACAGAGCCCGACAGGGCCCGACAGAGCCCGACAGAGCCCAGTAGAGCTCGACAGAGCCCGACAGAGCCCGACAGGGCCCGACAGGGCGCAGTAGAGCCCGACAGAGCCCGACAGAGCCCGACAGGGCCCGACAGGGCCCGACAGAACCCGTCAGAGACCAGTAGAGCCCGACAGAGCCCGACAGGGCCCGACCGAGCCCGACAGGGCCCAGTAGAGCCCGACAGAGCCCGACAGGGCCCGACAGGGCCCGACAGAGCCCAGTAGAGCCCGACAGAGCCCGACAGGGCCCGACAGAGCCCGACAGAGCCCGACAGGGCCCGACAGAGCCCGACAGAGCCCAGTAGAGCCCGACAGAGCCCGACAGAGCCCGACAGAGCCCGAGAGGGCCCGACAGGGCCCGACAGGGCCCAGTAGAGCCCGACAGAGCCCGACAGAGCCCGACAGAGCCCGACAGGGCCCGACAGAGCCCGACAGAGCCCGCAAGGGCCCGACAGGGCCCGACAGAGCCCGACAGAGCCCAACAGAGCCCAGTAGAGCCCGACAGAGCCCGACAGAGCCCGACAGGGCCCGACAGGGCCCGACAGGGCCCAGTAGAGCCCGACAGAGCCCGACAGGGCCCGACAGGGCCCGACAGGGCCCAGTAGAGCCCGACAGAGCCCGACAGAGCCCGACAGAGCCCGACAGGGCCCGACAGGGCCCAGTAGAGCCCGACAGAGCCCGACAGAGCCCGACAGAGCCCGACAGGGCCCAGTTTAGCCCAGTAGAGCCCGACAGAGCCCGACAGAGCCCGACAGAGCCCAACAGAGCCCGACAGGGCCGGACAGGGCCCGACAGAGCCCGACAGGGCCCGACAGAGCCCGACAGGGCCCGACAGGGCCCGACAGAGCCCGACAGAGCCCGACAGGGCCCAGTAGAGCCCGACAGAGCCCGACAGAGCCCGACAGAGCCCGACAGGGCCCGACAGAGCCCGACAGGGCCCGACAGAGCCCGACAGAGCCCAGTAGAGCCCGACAGAGCCCGACAGGGCCCGACAGGGAACAGTAGAGCCCAGTAGAGCACGACAGAGCCCGACAGAGCCCGACAGAGCCCGACAGGGCCCGACAGAGCCCGACAGAACCCGACAGAGCCCGACAGAGCCCGACAGGGCCCGACACGGCCCGACAGAGCCCGACAGAGCCCAACAGAGCCCAGTAGAGCCCGACAGAGCCCGACAGAGCCCGACAGGGCCCGACAGGGCCCGACAGGGCCCAGTAGAGCCCGACAGAGCCCGACAGGGCCCGACAGGGCCCGACAGGGCCCAGTAGAGCCCGACAGAGCCCGACAGAGCCCGACAGAGCCCGACAGGGCCCGACAGGGCCCAGTAGAGCCCGACAGAGCCCGACAGAGCCCGACAGAGCCCGACAGGGCCCAGTTTAGCCCAGTAGAGCCCGACAGAGCCCGACAGAGCCCGACAGAGCCCAACAGAGCCCGACAGGGCCGGACAGGGCCCGACAGAGCCCGACAGGGCCCGACAGAGCCCGACAGAGCCCGACAGGGCCCGACAGGGCCCGACAGAGCCCGACAGAGCCCGACAGAGCCCGACAGGGCCCGACAGGGCCCAGTAGAGCCCGACAGAGCCCGACAGAGCCCGATAGGGCCCGACAGGGCCCGACAGGGCCCGACAGGGCCCGACAGAGCCCGACAGAACCCGATAGGGCCCGACAGGGCCCGACAGAGCCCGACAGAGCCCGACAGAGCCCGACAGGGCCCGACAGAGCCCGACAGGGCCCGACAGAGCCCGACAGAGCCCGACAGGGCCCAGTAGAGCCCGACAGAGCCCGACAGAGCCCGACAGAGCCCGACAAAGCTCGACAGGGCCCGACAGGGCCCAGTAGAGCCCGACAGGGCCCAGCAGAGCCCGACAGAGCCCGACAGAGCCCGACAGAGCCCGACAGAGCCTGACAGGGCCCGACAGAGCCCGACAGAGCCCGACAGGGCTTGACAGAGCCCGACAGGGCCCGACAGGGCCCGACAGAGCCCAGTAGAGCCCGACAGAGCCCAACAGAGCCCGACAGAGCCCGACAGGGCCCGACAGGGCCCGACAGAGCCCAGTCGAGCCCGACAGAGCCCGACAGAGCCCAGTAGAGCCCGACAGAGCCCGACAGAGCCCGACAGAGCCCGACAAAGCTCGACAGGGCCCGACAGGGCCCAGTAGAGCCCGACAGGGCCCGACAGAGCCCGACAGAGCCCGACAGAGCCCGACAGGGCCCGACAGAGCCCGACAGAGCCCAGTAGAGCCCGACAGAGCCCGACAGAGCCCGACAGAGCCCGACAGGGCCCGACAGAGCCCGACAGAGCCCAGTAGAGCTCGACAGAGCCCGACAGAGCCCGACAGGGCCCGACAGAGCCCAGTAGAGCCCGACAGAGCCCGACAGAGCCCGACAGGGCCCGACAGGGCCCGACAGAGCCCGACAGAGCCCGACAGGGCCCGACAGACCCCAATAGAGCCCGACAGAGCCCAGTAGAGCCCGACAGAGCCCGACAGAGCCCGACAGAGCCCGACAGGGCCTGACAGGGCTCGACAGAGCCCAGTAGAGCCCGACAGAGCCCGACAGAGCCCGACAGAGCCCGACAGGGCCCGACAGGGCCCGACACGGCCCGACAGAGCCCGACAGAGCCCGAGAGAACCCGACAGATACCGACAGAGCCCAGTAGAGCCCGACAGAGCCCGACAGAGCCCGACAGAGCCCGACAGGGCCCGACAGGGCCCGACAGAGCCCGACAGAGCCCGACAGGGCCCGACAGAGCCCGACAGGGCCCGACAGGGAACAGTAGAGCCCAGTAGAGCCCGACAGAGCCCGACAGAGCCCGACAGAGCCCGACAGGGCCCGACAGGGCCTGACAGAGCCCGACAGGGCCCGACAGAGCCCGACAGAGCCCGATAGAGCCCGACAGGGCCCGACAGGGCCCAGTAGAGCCCGACAGAGCCCGACAGGGCCCGACAGAGCCCGACAGAGCCTGAAAGAGCCCGACAGAGCCCGATAGGGCCCGACAGAACCCGACAGAGCCCGACAGGGCCCGACAGAGCCCGACAGAGCCCGACAGAGCCCAGTAGAGCCCGACAGAGCCCGACAGAGCCCGACAGAGCCCGACAGGGCCCGACAGGGCCCGACAGAGCCCGACAGAGCCCGACGGGGCCCGACAGAGCCCGACAGGGCCCGACAGGGAACAGTAGAGCCCAGTAGAGCCCGACAGAGCCCGACAGAGCCCGACAGAGCCCGACAGGGCCCGACAGAGCCCGACAGGGCCCAGTAGAGCCCGACAGAGCCCGACAGAGCCCGACAGAGCCCGACAGGGCCCGACAGAGCCCGACAGAGCCCGACAGAACCCGACAGAGCCCGACAGGGCCCGACAGGGCCCGACAGAGCCCGACAGAGCCCGACAGGGCCCAGTAGAGCCCGACAGAGCCCGACAGAGCCCGACAGGGCCCAACAGACCCCGACAGAACCCGACAGAGTCCGACAGAGCCCGACAGGGCCGACACGGCCTGACAGAGCCCGACAGAGCCCGACAGAACCCGACAGATACCGACAGAGCCCAGTAGAGCCCGACAGAGCCCGACAGAGCCCGACAGAGCCCGACAGGGCCCGACAGGGCCCGACAGAGCCCGACAGAGCCCGACAGGGCCCGACAGAGCCCGACAGGGCCCGACAGGGAACAGTAGAGCCCAGTAGAGCCCGACATAGCCCGACATAGCCCGACATAGCCCGACAGAGACCGACAGAGCCCGACAGGGCCCGACAGGGCCCAGTAGAGCCCGACAGAGCCCAGTAGAGCCCGACAGAGCCCGACAGAGCCCGACAGGGCCCGACAGGGCCCGACAGAGCCCGACAGGGCCCGACAGAGCCCGACAGAGCCCGACAGGGCCCAGTAGAGCCCGACAGAGCCCGACAGAGCCCGACAGAGCCCGACAAAGCCCGACAGGGCCCGACAGAGCCCGACAGAGCCCGACAGGGCCCGACAGAGCCCGACAGGGCCCGACAGACCCCAACAGAGCCCGACAGAGCCCGACAGGGCCCAGTAGAGCCCGACAGAGCCCGACAGAGCCCGACAGAGCCCGACAGGGCCCGACAGAGCCCGACAGGGCCCGACAGAGCCCGACAGAGCCCAGTAGAGCTCGACAGAGCCCGACAGAGCCCGACAGGGCCCGACAGGGCCCAGTAGAGCCCGACAGGGCCCGACAGAGCCCGACAGAGCCCAGTAGAGCTCGACAGAGCCCGACAGAGCCCGACAGGGCCCGACAGGGCGCAGTAGAGCCCGACAGAGCCCGACAGAGCCCGACAGGTCCCGACAGGGCCCGACAGAACCCGTCAGAGACCAGTAGAGCCCGACAGAGCCCGACAGGGCCCGACCGAGCCCGACAGAGCACAGTAGAGCCCGACAGAGCCCGACAGGGCCCGACAGGGCCCGACAGAGCCCAGTAGAGCCCGACAGAGCCCGACAGGGCCCGACAGAGCCCGACAGAGCCCGACAGGGCCCGACAGAGCCCGACAGAGCCCAGTAGAGCCCGACAGAGCCCGACAGAGCCCGACAGAGCCCGAGAGGGCCCGACAGGGCCCGACAGGGCCCAGTAGAGCCCGACAGAGCCCGACAGAGCCCGACAGAGCCCGACAGGGCCCGACAGAGCCCGACAGAGCCCGCAAGGGCCCGACAGGGCCCGACAGAGCCCGACAGAGCCCAACAGAGCCCAGTAGAGCCCGACAGAGCCCGACAGAGCCCGACAGGGCCCGACAGGGCCCGACAGGGCCCAGTAGAGCCCGACAGAGCCCGACAGGGCCCGACAGGGCCCGACAGGGCCCAGTAGAGCCCGACAGAGCCCGACAGAGCCCGACAGAGCCCGACAGGGCCCGACAGGGCCCAGTAGAGCCCGACAGAGCCCGACAGAGCCCGACAGAGCCCGACAGGGCCCAGTTTAGCCCAGTAGAGCCCGACAGAGCCCGACAGAGCCCGACAGAGCCCAACAGAGCCCGACAGGGCCGGACAGGGCCCGACAGAGCCCGACAGGGCCCGACAGAGCCCGACAGAGCCCGACAGGGCCCGACAGAGCCCGACAGAGCCCGACAGGGCCCAGTAGAGCCCGACAGAGCCCGACAGAGCCCGACAGAGCCCGACAGGGCCCGACAGAGCCCGACAGGGCCCGACAGAGCCCGACAGAGCCCAGTAGAGCCCGACAGAGCCCGACAGGGCCCGACAGGGAACAGTAGAGCCCAGTAGAGCACGACAGAGCCCGACAGAGCCCGACAGAGCCCGACAGGGCCCGACAGAGCCCGACAGAACCCGACAGAGCCCGACAGAGCCCGACAGGGCCCGACACGGCCCGACAGAGCCCGACAGAGCCCGACAGAACCCGACAGAGCCCGACAGAGCCCAGTAGAGCCCGACAGAGCCCGACAGAGCCCGACAGGGCCCGACAGGGCCCGACAGAGCCCGACAGAGCCCGACAGGGCCCGACAGAGCCCGACAGGGCCCGACAGGGCGCAGTAGAGCCCGACAGAGCCCGACAGAGCCCGACAGGGCCCGACAGGGCCCGACAGAACCCGTCAGAGACCAGTAGAGCCCGACAGAGCCCGACAGGGCCCGACCGAGCCCGACAGAGCACAGTAGAGCCCGACAGAGCCCGACAGGGCCCGACAGGGCCCGACAGAGCCCAGTAGAGCCCGACAGAGCCCGACAGGGCCCGACAGAGCCCGACAGAGCCCGACAGGGCCCGACAGAGCCCGACAGAGCCCAGTAGAGCCCGACAGAGCCCGACAGAGCCCGACAGAGCCCGAGAGGGCCCGACAGGGCCCGACAGGGCCCAGTAGAGCCCGACAGAGCCCGACAGAGCCCGACAGAGCCCGACAGGGCCCGACAGAGCCCGACAGAGCCCGCAAGGGCCCGACAGGGCCCGACAGAGCCCGACAGAGCCCAACAGAGCCCAGTAGAGCCCGACAGAGCCCGACAGAGCCCGACAGGGCCCGACAGGGCCCGACAGGGCCCAGTAGAGCCCGACAGAGCCCGACAGGGCCCGACAGGGCCCGACAGGGCCCAGTAGAGCCCGACAGAGCCCGACAGAGCCCGACAGAGCCCGACAGGGCCCGACAGGGCCCAGTAGAGCCCGACAGAGCCCGACAGAGCCCGACAGAGCCCGACAGGGCCCAGTTTAGCCCAGTAGAGCCCGACAGAGCCCGACAGAGCCCGACAGAGCCCAACAGAGCCCGACAGGGCCGGACAGGGCCCGACAGAGCCCGACAGGGCCCGACAGAGCCCGACAGAGCCCGACAGGGCCCGACAGAGCCCGACAGAGCCCGACAGGGCCCAGTAGAGCCCGACAGAGCCCGACAGAGCCCGACAGAGCCCGACAGGGCCCGACAGAGCCCGACAGGGCCCGACAGAGCCCGACAGAGCCCAGTAGAGCCCGACAGAGCCCGACAGGGCCCGACAGGGAACAGTAGAGCCCAGTAGAGCACGACAGAGCCCGACAGAGCCCGACAGAGCCCGACAGGGCCCGACAGAGCCCGACAGAACCCGACAGAGCCCGACAGAGCCCGACAGGGCCCGACACGGCCCGACAGAGCCCGACAGAGCCCGACAGAACCCGACAGAGCCCGACAGAGCCCAGTAGAGCCCGACAGAGCCCGACAGAGCCCGACAGGGCCCGACAGGGCCCGACAGAGCCCGACAGAGCCCGACAGGGCCCGACAGAGCCCGACAGGGCCCGACAGGGAACAGTAGAGCCCAGTAGAGCCCGACAGAGCCCGACAGAGCCCGACAGAGCCCGACAGGGCCCGACAGAGCCCGACAGGGCCCAGTAGAGCCCGACAGAGCCCGACAGGGCCCGACAGGGCCCGACAGGGCCCAGTAGAGCCCGACAGAGCCCAGTAGAGACCGACAGAGCCCGACAGAGCCCAGTAGAGCCCGACAGAGCCCGACAGAGCCCGACAGGGCCCGACAGGGCCCGACAGAGCCCGACAGGGCCCGACAGAGCCCGACAGAGCCCGACAGGGCCCGACAGAGCCCGACAGAGCCCGACAGGGCCCAGTAGAGCCCGACAGAGCCCGACAGAGCCCGACAGAGCCCGACAAAGCCCGACAGGGCCCGACAGGGCCCGACAGAGCCCGACAGGGCCCGACAGAGCCCGACAGAGCCCGACAGGGCCCAGTAGAGCCCGACAGAGCCCGACAGGGCCCGACAGAGCCCGACAGAGCCCAGTAGAGCCCGACAGAGCCCGACAGGGCCCGACAGGGAACAGTAGAGCCCAGTAGAGCCCGACAGAGCCCGACAGAGCATGACAGGGCCCGACAGAGCCCGACAGAACCCGACAGAGCCCGACAGAGCCCGACAGGGCCCGACACGGCCCGACAGAGCCCGACAGAGCCCGACAGAACCCGACAGAGCCCGACAGAGCCCAGTAGAGCCCGACAGAGCCCGACAGAGCCCGACAGAGCCCGACAGGGCCCGACAGGGCCCGACAGAGCCCGACAGGGCCCGACAGGGAACAGTAGAGCCCAGTAGAGCCCGACAGAGCCCGACAGAGCCTGACAGAGCCCGACAGGGCCCGACAGAGCCCGACAGGGCCCAGAAGAACCCGACAGAGCCCGAAAGGGCCCGACAGGGCCCGACAGGGCCCAGTAGAGCCCGACAGAGCCCAGTAGAGCCCGACAGAGCCCGACAGAGCCCGACAGGGCCCGACAGGGCCCGACAGAGCCCGACAGGGCCCGACAGAGCCCGACAGAGCCCGACAGGGCCCAGTAGAGCCCGACAGAGCCCGACAGAGCCCGACAAAGCCCGACAGGGCCCGACAGGGCCCGACAGAGCCCGACAGGGCCCGACAGAGCCCGACAGAGCCGGACAGAGCCGGACAGGGCCCGACAGAGCCCAACAGAGCCCGACAGAGCCCGACAGGGCCCAGTAGAGCCCGACAGAGCCCGACAGAGCCCGACAGAGCCCGACAGGGCCCGACAGAGCCCGACAGGGCCCGACAGGGAACAGTAGAGCCCAGTAGAGCCCGACAGAGCCCGACAGAGCCCGACAGAGCCCGACAGGGCCCGACAGAGCCCGACAGGGCCCAGTAGAGCCCGACAGAGCCCGACAGGGCCCGACAGGGCCCGACAGGGCCCAGTAGAGCCCGACAGAGCCCAGTAGAGCCCGACAGAGCCCGACAGAGCCCGACAGGGCCCGACAGGGCCCGACAGAGCCCGACAGGGCCCGACAGAGCCCGACAGAGCCCGACAGGGCCCGACAGAGCCCGACAGAGCCCGACAGGGCCCAGTAGAGCCCGACAGAGCCCGACAGAGCCCGACAGAGCCCGACAAAGCCCGACAGGGCCCAGTAGAGCCCGACAGAGCCCGACAGAGCCCGACAGAGCCCGACAGAGCCCGACAGGGCCCAGTAGAGCCCGACAGAGCCCGACAGGGCCCGACAGAGCCCGACAGAGCCCAGTAGAGCCCGACAGAGCCCGACAGGGCCCGACAGAGCCCGACAGGGCCCGACAGAGCCCGACAGAACCCGACAGAGCCCGACAGAGCCCGACAGGGCCCGACACGGCCCGACAGAGCCCGACAGAGCCCGACAGAACCCGACAGAGCCCGACAGAGCCCAGTAGAGCCCGACAGAGCCCGACAGAGCCCGACAGAGCCCGACAGGGCCCGACAGGGCCCGACAGAGCCCGACAGGGCCCGACAGGGAACAGTAGAGCCCAGTAGAGCCCGACAGAGCCCGACAGAGCCCGACAGAGCCCGACAGGGCCCGACAGAGCCCGACAGGGCCCAGTAGAGCCCGACAGAGCCTGACAGGGCCCGACAGGGCCCGACAGGGCCCAGTAGAGCCCGACAGAGCCCAGTAGAGCCCGACAGAGCCCGACAGAGCCCGACAGGGCCCGACAGGGCCCGACAGAGCCCGACAGGGCCCGACAGAGCCCGACAGAGCCCGACAGGGCCCAGTAGAGCCCGACAGAGCCCGACAGAGCCCGACAAAGCCCGACAGGGCCCGACAGGGCCCGACAGAGCCCGACAGGGCCCGACAGAGCCCGACAGAGCCGGACAGAGCCGGACAGGGCCCGACAGAGCCCAACCAAGCCCGACAGAGCCCGACAGGGCCCAGTAGAGCCCGACAGAGCCCGACAGAGCCCGACAGAGCCCGACAGGGCCCGACAGAGCCCGACAGGGCCCGACAGATTCCGACAGAGCCCAGTAGAGCTCGACAGAGCCCGACAGAGCCCGACAGGGCCCGACAGGGCCCAGTAGAGCCCGACAGGGCCCGACAGAGCCCGACAGAGCCCGACAGAGCCCGACAGGGCCCGACAGGGCCCGACAGAACCCGTCAGAGACCAGTAGAGCCCGACAGAGCCCGACAGAGCCCGACAGAGCCCGACAGAGCCCAGTAGAGCCCAGTAGAACCCGATAGAGCCCAGTAGAGCCCGACAGAGCCCGACAGAGACCGACAGAGCCCGACAGGGCCCGACAGAGCCCGACAGGGCCCGACAGGGCCCGACAGAGCCCGACAGAGCCCGACAGAACCCGACAGAGCCCGACAGAGCCCAGTAGAGCCTGACAGAGCCCGACAGAGCCCGACAGAGCTCGACAGGGCCCGACAGGGCCCGACAGAGCCCGACAGAGCCCGACAGAGCCCGACAGGGCCCGACAGAGCCCGACAGAGCCCAGTAGAGCCCGACAGAGCCCGACAGAGCCCGACAGAGCCCGACAGGGCCCAGTAGAGCCCGACAGAGCCCGACAGAGCCCGACAGAGCCCGACAGGGCCCGACAGAGCCCGACAGAGCCCGACAGGGCCCAGTAGAGCCTCACAGAGCCCGACAGAGCTCGACAGAGCCCGACAAAGCCCGACAGGGCCCGACAGAGCCCGACAGAGCCCGACAGGGCCCGACAGAGCCCGACAGGGCCCGAAAGAGCCCGACAGTGCCCGATAGAGCCCAACAGGGCCCAGTAGAGCCTGACAGAGCCCGACAGAGCTCGACAGAGCCCGACAAAGCCCGACAGGGCCCGACAGAGCCCGACAGAGGCCGACAGGGCCCGACAGAGCCCGACAGGGCCCGACAGGGAACAGTAGAGCCCAGTAGAGCCCGACAGAGCCCGACAGAGCCCGACAGGGCCCGACAGAGCCCGACAGGGCCCAGTAGAGCCCGACAGAGCCCGACAGGGCCCGACAGGGCCCGACAGGGCCCAGTAGAGCCCGACAGAGCCCGACAGAGCCCGACAGGGCCCGACAGAGCTCGACAGAGCCCAGCAGAAACCGACAGAGCCCGACAGGGCCCAGTAGAGCCCGACAGAGCCCGACAGAGCCCGACAGGGCCCGACAGGGAACAGTAGAACCCAGTAGAGCCCGACAGAGCCCGACAGAGCCCGACAGAGCCCGACAGGGCCCGACAGGGCCCGACAGAGCCCGACAGAGCCCGACAGAACCTGACAGAGCCCGACAGAGCCCAGTAGAGCCCGACAGAGCCCGACAGAGCCCGACAGAGCCCGACAGGGCCCGACAGGGCCCGACAGAGCCCGACAGGGCCCGACAGAGCCCGACAGGGCCCGACAGGGAACAGTAGAGCCCAGTAGAGCCCGACAGAGCCCGACAGAGCCCGACAGTGCCCGAGAGGGCCCGACAGAGCCCGACAGGGCCCAGTAGAGCCCGACAGAGCCCGACAGGGCCCGAGAGGGCCCGACAGGGCCCAGTAGAGCCCGACAGAGCCCGACAGAGCCCGACAGAGCCCGACAGAGCCCAGTAGAGCCCGACAGAGCCCGACAGAGCCCGACAGAGCCCGACAGGGCCCAGTAGAGCCCGACAGAGCCCGACAGAGCCCGACAGAGCCCGACAGGGCCCGACAGAGCCCGACAGAGCCCGACAGGGCCCAGTAGAGCCTCACAGAGCCCGACAGAGCTCGACAGAGCCCGACAAAGCCCGACAGGGCCCGACAGAGCCCGACAGAGCCCGACAGGGCCCGACAGAGCCCGACAGGGCCCGAAAGAGCCCGACAGTGCCCGATAGAGCCCGACAGGGCCCAGTAGAGCCTGACAGAGCCCGACAGAGCTCGACAGAGCCCGACAAAGCCCGACAGGGCCCGACAGGGCCCGACAGAGCCCGACAGAGGCCGACAGGGCCCGACAGAGCCCGACAGGGAACAGTAGAGCCCAGTAGAGCCCGACAGAGCCCGACAGAGCCCGACAGGGCCCGACAGAGCCCGACAGGGCCCAGTAGAGCCCGACAGAGCCCGACAGGGCCCGACAGGGCCCGACAGGGCCCAGTAGAGCCCGACAGAGCCCGACAGAGCCCGACAGGGCCCGACAGAGCTCGACAGAGCCCGACAGAAACCGACAGAGCCCGACAGGGCCCAGTAGAGCCCGACAGAGCCCGACAGAGCCCGACAGGGCCCGACAGGGAACAGTAGAACCCAGTAGAGCCCGACAGAGCCCGACAGAGCCCGACAGAGCCCGACAGGGCCTGACAGAGCCCGACAGAACCCGACAGAGCCCGACAGAGCCCGACAGGGCCCGACAGGGCCCGACAGAGCCTGACAGAGCCCGACAGAACCTGACAGAGCCCGACAGAGCCCAGTAGAGCCCGACAGAGCCCGACAGAGCCCGACAGAGCCCGACAGGGCCCGACAGGGCCCGACAGAGCCCGACAGAGCCCGACAGGGCCCGACAGAGCCCGACAGGGCCCGACAGGGAACAGTAGAGCCCAGTAGAGCCCGACAGAGCCCGACAGAGCCCGACAGAGCCCGAGAGGGCCCGACAGAGCCCGACAGGGCCCAGTAGAGCCCGACAGAGCCGGACAGGGCCCGACAGGGCCCGACAGGGCCCAGTAGAGCCCAACAGAGCCCGACAGAGCCCGACAGAGCCCGACAGGGCCCGACAGGGCCCGACAGAGCCCGACAGGGCCCGACAGGGCCCAGTAGAGCCCGACAGAGCCCGACAGAGCCCGACAGAGCCCGACAAAGCCCGACAGGGCCCGACAGGGCCCAGTAGAGCCCGACAGGGCCCGACAGAGCCCGACAGAGCCCGACAGAGCCCGACAGAGCCCAGTAGAGCCCGACAGAGCCCGACAGAGCCCGACAGAGCCCGACAGGGCCCGACAGAGCCCGACAGGGCCCGACAGAGCCCGACAGAGCCCAGTAGAGCTCGACAGAGCCCGACAGAGCCCGACAGGGCCCGACAGGGCCCGACAGGGCCCGACAGGGCCCAGTAGAGCCCGACAGAGCCCGACAGAGCCCGACAGGGCCCGACAGACCCCAATAGAGCCCGACAGAGCCCAGTAGAGCCCGAGAGAGACCGACAGAGCCCGACAGAGCCCGACAGGGCCCGACAGGGCCCGACAGAGCCCGACAGGGCCCAGTTTAGCCCAGTAGAGCCCGACAGAGCCCGACAGAGCCCGACAGAGCCCAGTAGAGCCCGGCAGAGCCCGACAGGGCCCGACAGAGCCCGACAGAGCCCGACAGGGCCCGACAGAGCCCGACAGAGACCAGTAGAGCCCGACAGAGCCCGACAGAGCCCGACAGGGCCCGACAGGGCCCAGTAGAGCCCGACAGGGCCCGACAGAGCCCGACAGAGCCCGACAGAGCCCGACAGGGCCCGACAGGGCCCGACAGAACCCGTCAGAGACCAGTAGAGCCCGACAGAGCCCGACAGAGCCCGACAGAGCCCGACAGAGGCCAGTAGAGCCCAGTAGAACCCGATAGAGCCCAGTAGAGCCCGACAGAGCCCGACAGAGACCGACAGAGCCCGACAGGGCCCGACAGAGCCCGACAGGGCCCGACAGGGCCCGACAGAGCCCGACAGAGCCCGACAGAACCCGACAGAGCCCGACAGAGCCCAGTAGAGCCTGACAGAGCCCGACAGAGCCCGACAGAGCTCGACAGGGCCCGACAGGGCCCGACAGAGCCCGACAGAGCCCGACAGGGCCCGACAGAGCCCGACAGAGCCCAGTAGAGCCCGACAGAGCCCGACAGAGCCCGACAGAGCCCGACAGGGCCCAGTAGAGCCCGACAGAGCCCGACAGAGCCCGACAGAGCCCGACAGGGCCCGACAGAGCCCGACAGAGCCCGACAGGGCCCAGTAGAGCCTCACAGAGCCCGACAGAGCTCGACAGAGCCCGACAAAGCCCGACAGGGCCCGACAGAGCCCGACAGAGCCCGACAGGGCCCGACAGAGCCCGACAGGGCCCGACAGGGAACAGTAGAGCCCAGTAGAGCCCGACAGAGCCCGACAGAGCCCGACAGGGCCCGACAGAGCCCGACAGGGCCCAGTAGAGCCCGACAGAGCCCGACAGGGCCCGACAGGGCCCGACAGGGCCCAGTAGAGCCCGACAGAGCCCGACAGAGCCCGACAGGGCCCGACAGGGAACAGTAGAACCCAGTAGAGCCCGACAGAGCCCGACAGAGCCCGACAGAGCCCGGCAGGGCCTGACAGAGCCCGACAGAACCCGACAGAGCCCGACAGAGCCCGACAGGGCCCGACAGGGCCCGACAGAGCCCGACAGAGCCCGACAGAGCCCGACAGGGCCCGACAGGGAACAGTAGAACCCAGTAGAGCCCGACAGAGCCCGACAGAGCCCGACAGAGCCCGACAGGGCCTGACAGAGCCCGACAGAACCCGACAGAGCCCGACAGAGCCCGACAGGGCCCGACAGGGCCCGACAGAGCCTGACAGAGCCCGACAGAACCTGACAGAGCCCGACAGAGCCCAGTAGAGCCCGACAGAGCCCGACAGAGCCCGACAGAGCCCGACAGGGCCCGACAGGGCCCGACAGAGCCCGACAGAGCCCGACAGGGCCCGACAGAGCCCGACAGGGCCCGACAGGGAACAGTAGAGCCCAGTAGAGCCCGACAGAGCCCGACAGAGCCCGACAGAGCCCGAGAGGGCCCGACAGAGCCCGACAGGGCCCAGTAGAGCCCGACAGAGCCGGACAGGGCCCGACAGGGCCCGACAGGGCCCAGTAGAGCCCAACAGAGCCCGACAGAGCCCGACAGAGCCCGACAGGGCCCGACAGGGCCCGACAGAGCCCGACAGGGCCCGACAGGGCCCAGTAGAGCCCGACAGAGCCCGACAGAGCCCGACAGAGCCCGACAAAGCCCGACAGGGCCCGACAGGGCCCAGTAGAGCCCGACAGGGCCCGACAGAGCCCGACAGAGCCCGACAGAGCCCGACAGAGCCCAGTAGAGCCCGACAGAGCCCGACAGAGCCCGACAGAGCCCGACAGGGCCCGACAGAGCCCGACAGGGCCCGACAGAGCCCGACAGAGCCCAGTAGAGCTCGACAGAGCCCGACAGAGCCCGACAGGGCCCGACAGGGCCCGACAGGGCCCGACAGGGCCCAGTAGAGCCCGACAGAGCTCGACAGAGCCCGACAGGGCCCGACAGACCCCAATAGAGCCCGACAGAGCCCAGTAGAGCCCGAGAGAGACCGACAGAGCCCGACAGAGCCCGACAGGGCCCGACAGGGCCCGACAGAGCCCGACAGGGCCCAGTTTAGCCCAGTAGAGCCCGACAGAGCCCGACAGAGCCCGACAGAGCCCAGTAGAGCCCGACAGAGCCCGACAGGGCCCGACAGAGCCCGACAGAGCCCGACAGGGCCCGACAGAGCCCGACAGAGACCAGTAGAGCCCGACAGAGCCCGACAGAGCCCGACAGGGCCCGACAGGGCCCAGTAGAGCCCGACAGGGCCCGACAGAGCCCGACAGAGCCCGACAGAGCCCGACAGGGCCCGACAGGGCCCGACAGAACCCGTCAGAGACCAGTAGAGCCCGACAGAGCCCGACAGAGCCCGACAGAGCCCGACAGAGGCCAGTAGAGCCCAGTAGAACCCGATAGAGCCCAGTAGAGCCCGACAGAGCCCGACAGAGACCGACAGAGCCCGACAGGGCCCGACAGAGCCCGACAGGGCCCGACAGGGCCCGACAGAGCCCGACAGAGCCCGACAGAACCCGACAGAGCCCGACAGAGCCCAGTAGAGCCTGACAGAGCCCGACAGAGCCCGACAGAGCTCGACAGGGCCCGACAGGGCCCGACAGAGCCCGACAGAGCCCGACAGGGCCCGACAGAGCCCGACAGAGTCCAGTAGAGCCCGACAGAGCCCGACAGAGCCCGACAGAGCCCGACAGGGCCCGACAGACCCCAATAGAGCCCGACAGAGCCCAGTAGAGCCCGAGAGAGACCGACAGAGCCCGACAGAGCCCGACAGGGCCCGACAGGGCCCGACAGAGCCCGACAGGGCCCGACAGAGCCCGACAGGGCCCAGTTTAGCCCAGTAGAGCCCGACAGAGCCCGACAGAGCCCGACAGAGCCCAGTAGAGCCCGACAGAGCCCGACAGGGCCCGACAGAGCCCGACAGAGCCCGACAGGGCCCGACAGAGCCCGACAGAGACCAGTAGAGCCCGACAGAGCCCGACAGAGCCCGACAGGGCCCGACAGGGCCCAGTAGAGCCCGACAGGGCCCGACAGAGCCCGACAGAGCCCGACAGAGCCCGACAGGGCCCGACAGGGCCCGACAGAACCCGTCAGAGACCAGTAGAGCCCGACAGAGCCCGACAGAGCCCGACAGAGCCCGACAGAGGCCAGTAGAGCCCAGTAGAACCCGATAGAGCCCAGTAGAGCCCGACAGAGCCCGACAGAGACCGACAGAGCCCGACAGGGCCCGACAGAGCCCGACAGGGCCCGACAGGGCCCGACAGAGCCCGACAGAGCCCGACAGAACCCGACAGAGCCCGACAGAGCCCAGTAGAGCCTGACAGAGCCCGACAGAGCCCGACAGAGCTCGACAGGGCCCGACAGGGCCCGACAGAGCCCGACAGAGCCCGACAGGGCCCGACAGAGCCCGACAGAGTCCAGTAGAGCCCGACAGAGCCCGACAGAGCCCGACAGAGCCCGACAGGGCCCGACAGACCCCAATAGAGCCCGACAGAGCCCAGTAGAGCCCGAGAGAGACCGACAGAGCCCGACAGAGCCCGACAGGGCCCGACAGGGCCCGACAGAGCCCGACAGGGCCCGACAGAGCCCGACAGGGCCCAGTTTAGCCCAGTAGAGCCCGACAGAGCCCGACAGAGCCCGACAGAGCCCAGTAGAGCCCGACAGAGCCCGACAGGGCCCGACAGAGCCCGACAGAGCCCGACAGGGCCCGACAGAGCCCGACAGAGACCAGTAGAGCCCGACAGAGCCCGACAGAGCCCGACAGGGCCCGACAGGGCCCAGTAGAGCCCGACAGGGCCCGACAGAGCCCGACAGAGCCCGACAGAGCCCGACAGGGCCCGACAGGGCCCGACAGAACCCGTCAGAGACCAGTAGAGCCCGACAGAGCCCGACAGAGCCCGACAGAGCCCGACAGAGGCCAGTAGAGCCCAGTAGAACCCGATAGAGCCCAGTAGAGCCCGACAGAGCCCGACAGAGACCGACAGAGCCCGACAGGGCCCGACAGAGCCCGACAGGGCCCGACAGGGCCCGACAGAGCCCGACAGAGCCCGACAGAACCCGACAGAGCCCGACAGAGCCCAGTAGAGCCTGACAGAGCCCGACAGAGCCCGACAGAGCTCGACAGGGCCCGACAGGGCCCGACAGAGCCCGACAGAGCCCGACAGGGCCCGACAGAGCCCGACAGAGTCCAGTAGAGCCCGACAGAGCCCGACAGAGCCCGACAGAGCCCGACAGGGCCCAGTAGAGCCCGACAGAGCCCGACAGAGCCCGACAGAGCCCGACAGGGCCCGACAGAGCCCGACAGAGCCCGACAGGGCCCAGTAGAGCCTCACAGAGCCCGACAGAGCTCGACAGAGCCCGACAAAGCCCGACAGGGCCCGACAGAGCCCGACAGAGCCCGACAGGGCCCGACAGAGCCCGACAGGGCCCGACAGGGAACAGTAGAGCCCAGTAGAGCCCGACAGAGCCCGACAGAGCCCGACAGGGCCCGACAGAGCCCGACAGGGCCCAGTAGAGCCCGACAGAGCCCGACAGGGCCCGACAGGGCCCGACAGGGCCCAGTAGAGCCCGACAGAGCCCGACAGAGCCCGACAGGGCCCGACAGGGAACAGTAGAACCCAGTAGAGCCCGACAGAGCCCGACAGAGCCCGACAGAGCCCGGCAGGGCCTGACAGAGCCCGACAGAACCCGACAGAGCCCGACAGAGCCCGACAGGGCCCGACAGGGCCCGACAGAGCCCGACAGAGCCCGACAGAGCCCGACAGGGCCCGACAGGGCCCGACAGAGCCCGACAGGGCCCGACAGGGAACAGTAGAGCCCAGTAGAGCCCGACAGAGCCCGACAGAGCCCGACAGAGCCCGAGAGGGCCCGACAGAGCCCGACAGGGCCCAGTAGAGCCCGACAGAGCCCGACAGGGCCCGAGAGGGCCCGACAGGGCCCAGTAGAGCCCGACAGAGCCCGACAGAGCCCGACAGAGCCCGACAGAGCCCAGTAGAGCCCGACAGAGCCCGACAGAGCCCGACAGAGCCCGACAGGGCCCAGTAGAGCCCGACAGAGCCCGACAGAGCCCGACAGAGCCCGACAGGGCCCGACAGAGCCCGACAGAGCCCGACAGGGCCCAGTAGAGCCTCACAGAGCCCGACAGAGCTCGACAGAGCCCGACAAAGCCCGACAGGGCCCGACAGAGCCCGACAGAGCCCGACAGGGCCCGACAGAGCCCGACAGGGCCCGAAAGAGCCCGACAGTGACCGGTAGAGCCCGACAGGGCCCAGTAGAGCCTGACAGAGCCCGACAGAGCTCGACAGAGCCCGACAAAGCCCGACAGGGCCCGACAGAGCCCGACAGAGGCCGACAGGGCCCGACAGAGCCCGACAGGGCCCGACAGGGAACAGTAGAGCCCAGTAGAGCCCGACAGAGCCCGACAGAGCCCGACAGGGCCCGACAGAGCCCGACAGGGCCCAGTAGAGCCCGACAGAGCCCGACAGGGCCCGACAGGGCCCGACAGGGCCCAGTAGAGCCCGACAGAGCCCGACAGAGCCCGACAGGGCCCGACAGAGCTCGACAGAGCCCGACAGAAACCGACAGAGCCCGACAGGGCCCAGTAGAGCCCGACAGAGCCCGACAGAGCCCGACAGGGCCCGACAGGGAACAGTAGAACCCAGTAGAGCCCGACAGAGCCCGACAGAGCCCGACAGAGCCCGACAGGGCCTGACAGAGCCCGACAGAACCCGACAGAGCCCGACAGAGCCCGACAGGGCCCGACAGGGCCCGACAGAGCCTGACAGAGCCCGACAGAACCTGACAGAGCCCGACAGAGCCCAGTAGAGCCCGACAGAGCCCGACAGAGCCCGACAGAGCCCGACAGGGCCCGACAGGGCCCGACAGAGCCCGACAGAGCCCGACAGGGCCCGACAGAGCCCGACAGGGCCCGACAGGGAACAGTAGAGCCCAGTAGAGCCCGACAGAGCCCGACAGAGCCCGACAGAGCCCGAGAGGGCCCGACAGAGCCCGACAGGGCCCAGTAGAGCCCGACAGAGCCCGACAGGGCCCGACAGGGCCCGACAGGGCCCAGTAGAGCCCCACAGAGCCCGACAGAGCCCGACAGAGCCCGACAGGGCCCGACAGGGCCCGACAGAGCCCGACAGGGCCCGACAGGGCCCAGTAGAGCCCGACAGAGCCCGACAGAGCCCGACAGGGCCCGACAAAGCCCGACAGGGCCCGACAGGGCCCAGTAGAGCCCGACAGGGCCCGACAGAGCCCGACAGAGCCCGACAGAGCCCAGTAGAGCCCGACAGAGCCCGACAGAGCCCGACAGAGCCCGACAGGGCCCGACAGAGCCCGACAGGGCCCGACAGAGCCCGACAGAGCCCAGTAGAGCTCGACAGAGCCCGACAGAGCCCGACAGGGCCCGACAGGGCCCGACAGGGCCCGACAGGGCCCAGTAGAGCCCGACAGAGCCCGACAGAGCCCGACAGGGCCCGACAGACCCCAATAGAGCCCGACAGAGCCCAGTAGAGCCCGAGAGAGACCGACAGAGCCCGACAGAGCCCGACAGGGCCCGACAGGGCCCGACAGAGCCCGACAGGGCCCAGTTTAGCCCAGTAGAGCCCGACAGAGCCCGACAGAGCCCGACAGAGCCCAGTAGAGCCCGACAGAGCCCGACAGGGCCCGACAGAGCCCGACAGAGCCCGACAGGGCCCGACAGAGCCCGACAGAGACCAGTAGAGCCCGACAGAGCCCGACAGAGCCCGACAGGGCCCGACAGGGCCCAGTAGAGCCCGACAGAGCCCGACAGAGCCCGACAGAGCCCGACAGGGCCCAGTAGAGCCCAAGAGAGCCCGACAGAGCCCGACAGAGCCCAGTAGAGCCCGACAGGGCCCGACAGATCCTGACAGATCCCGACAGGGCCCGACAGAGCCCGACAGGGCCCGACAGAGCCCGACAGAGCCCAACAGAGCCCGACAGAGCCCAGTAGAGCCCGACAGAGCCCGACAGAGCCCGACAGGGCCCGACAGGGCCCGACAGGGCCCGACAGAGGCCGACAGGGCCCGACAGAGCCCGACAGGGCCCGACAGGGAACAGTAGAGCCCAGTAGAGCCCGACAGAGCCCGACAGAGCCCGACAGGGCCCGACAGAGCCCGACAGGGCCCAGTAGAGCCTGACAGAGCCCGAGAGGGCCTGACAGGGCCCGACAGGGCCCAGTAGAGACCGACAGAGCCCGACAGAGCCCGACAGAGCCCGACAGGGCCCGACAGAGCCCGACAGAGCCCGACAGAAACCGACAGAGCCCGACAGGGCCCAGTAGAGCCCGACAGAGCCCGACAGAGCCCGACAGGGCCCGACAGGGAACAGTAGAGCCCAGTAGAGCCCGACAGAGCCCGACAGAGCCCGACAGAGCCCGACAGGGCCCGACAGAGCCCGACAGAACCCGACAGAGCCCAACAGAGCCCGACAGGGCCCGACAGGGCCCGACAGAGCCCGACAGAGCCCGACAGACCCTGACAGAGCCCGACAGAGACCAGTAGAGCCCGACAGAGCCCGACAGAGCCCGACAGAACCCGACAGGGCCCGACAGGGCCCGACAGAGCCCGACAGAGCCCGACAGGGCCCGACAGGGCCCGACAGGGAACAGTAGAGCCCAGTAGAGCCCGACAGAGCCCGACAGAGCCCGACAGAGCCCGAGAGGGCCCGACAGAGCCCGACAGAGCCCGACAGAGCCCGACAGGGCCCGACAGGGCCCAGTAGAGCCCGACAGAGCCCGACAGAGCCCTATAGGGCCCGACAGGGCCCGACAGGGCCCGACAGAGCCCGACAGAGCCCGACAGAGCCCGATAGGGCCCGACAGGGCCCGACAGGGCCCGACAGAGCCCGACAGGGCCCGACAGAGCCCGACAGAGCCCGACAGGGCCCAGTAGAGCCCGACAGAGCCCGACAGAGCCCGACAGAGCCCGACAAAGCTCGACAGGGCCCGACAGGGCCCAGTAGAGCCCGACAGGGCCCAGTAGAGCCCGACAGAGCCCGACAGAGCCCGACAGAGCCTGACAGGGCCCGACAGAGCCCGACAGAGCCCGACAGGGCTTGACAGAGCCCGACAGAGCCCAGTAGAGCCCGACAGAGCCCGACAGAGCCCGACAGAGCCCGACAGGGCCCGACAGGGCCCGACAGGGCCCAGTAGAGCCCGACAGAGCCCGACAGAGCCCGACAGAGCCCGACAGGGCCCAGTTTAGCCCAGTAGAGCCCGACAGAGCCCGACAGAGCCCGACAGAGCCCAACAGAGCCCGACAGGGCCGGACAGGGCCCGACAGAGCCCGACAGGGCCCGACAGAGCCCGACAGAGCCCGACAGGGCCCGACAGAGCCCGACAGAGCCCGACAGGGCCCAGTAGAGCCCGACAGAGCCCGACAGAGCCCGACAGAGCCCGACAGGGCCCGACAGAGCCCGACAGGGCCCGACAGAGCCCGACAGAGCCCAGTAGAGCCCGACTGAGCCCGACAGGGCCCGACAGGGAACAGTAGAGCCCAGTAGAGCACGACAGAGCCCGACAGAGCCCGACAGAGCCCGACAGGGCCCGACAGAGCCCGACAGAACCCGACAGAGCCCGACAGAGCCCGACAGGGCCCGACACGGCCCGACAGAGCCCGACAGAGCCCAACAGAGCCCAGTAGAGCCCGACAGAGCCCGACAGAGCCCGACAGGGCCCGACAGGGCCCGACAGGGCCCAGTAGAGCCCGACAGAGCCCGACAGGGCCCGACAGGGCCCGACAGGGCCCAGTAGAGCCCGACAGAGCCCGACAGAGCCCGACAGAGCCCGACAGGGCCCGACAGGGCCCAGTAGAGCCCGACAGAGCCCGACAGAGCCCGACAGAGCCCGACAGGGCCCAGTTTAGCCCAGTAGAGCCCGACAGAGCCCGACAGAGCCCGACAGAGCCCAACAGAGCCCGACAGGGCCGGACAGGGCCCGACAGAGCCCGACAGGGCCCGACAGAGCCCGACAGAGCCCGACAGGGCCCGACAGGGCCCGACAGAGCCCGACAGAGCCCGACAGAGCCCGACAGAGCCCGACAGGGCCCGACAGGGAACAGTAGAGCCCAGTAGAGCCCGACAGAGCCCGACAGAGGCCGACAGAGCCCGACAGGGCCCGACAGGGCCCAGTAGAGCCCGACAGAGCCCGACAGAGCCCGATAGGGCCCGACAGGGCCCGACAGGGCCCGACAGGGCCCGACAGAGCCCGACAGAACCCGATAGGGCCCGACAGGGCCCGACAGAGCCCGACAGAGCCCGACAGAGCCCGACAGGGCCCGACAGAGCCCGACAGGGCCCGACAGAGCCCGACAGAGCCCGACAGAGCCCGACAGGGCCCAGTAGAGCCCGACAGAGCCCGACAGAGCCCGACAAAGCTCGACAGGGCCCGACAGGGCCCAGTAGAGCCCGACAGGGCCCAGCAGAGCCCGACAGAGCCCGACAGAGCCCGACAGAGCCCGACAGAGCCTGACAGGGCCCGACAGAGCCCGACAGAGCCCGACAGGGCTTGACAGAGCCCGACAGGGCCCGACAGGGCCCGACAGAGCCCAGTAGAGCCCGACAGAGCCCAACAGAGCCCGACAGAGCCCGACAGGGCCCGACAGGGCCCGACAGAGCCCAGTCGAGCCCGACAGAGCCCGACAGAGCCCAGTAGAGCCCGACAGAGCCCGACAGAGCCCGACAGAGCCCGACAAAGCTCGACAGGGCCCGACAGGGCCCAGTAGAGCCCGACAGGGCCCGACAGAGCCCGACAGAGCCCGACAGAGCCCGACAGAGCCCGACAGGGCCCGACAGAGCCCGACAGAGCCCAGTAGAGCCCGACAGAGCCCGACAGAGCCCGACAGAGCCCGACAGGGCCCGACAGAGCCCGACAGAGCCCAGTAGAGCTCGACAGAGCCCGACAGAGCCCGACAGGGCCCGACAGGGCCCAGTAGAGCCCGACAGAGCCCGACAGAGCCCGACAGGGCCCGACAGGGCCCGACAGAGCCCGACAGAGCCCGACAGGGCCCGACAGACCCCAATAGAGCCCGACAGAGCCCAGTAGAGCCCGACAGAGCCCGACAGAGCCCGACAGAGCCCGACAGGGCCTGACAGGGCTCGACAGAGCCCAGTAGAGCCCGACAGAGCCCGACAGAGCCCGACAGAGCCCGACAGGGCCCGACAGGGCCCGACACGGCCCGACAGAGCCCGACAGAGCCCGAGAGAACCCGACAGATACCGACAGAGCCCAGTAGAGCCCGACAGAGCCCGACAGAGCCCGACAGAGCCCGACAGGGCCCGACAGGGCCCGACAGAGCCCGACAGAGCCCGACAGGGCCCGACAGAGCCCGACAGGGCCCGACAGGGAACAGTAGAGCCCAGTAGAGCCCGACAGAGCCCGACAGAGCCCGACAGAGCCCGACAGAGCCCGACAGGGCCCGACAGAGCCCGACAGGGCCCGAAAGAGCCCGACAGTGACCGGTAGAGCCCGACAGGGCCCAGTAGAGCCTGACAGAGCCCGACAGAGCTCGACAGAGCCCGACAAAGCCCGACAGGGCCCGACAGAGCCCGACAGAGGCCGACAGGGCCCGACAGAGCCCGACAGGGCCCGACAGGGAACAGTAGAGCCCAGTAGAGCCCGACAGAGCCCGACAGAGCCCGACAGGGCCCGACAGAGCCCGACAGGGCCCAGTAGAGCCCGACAGAGCCCGACAGGGCCCGACAGGGCCCGACAGGGCCCAGTAGAGCCCGACAGAGCCCGACAGAGCCCGACAGGGCCCGACAGAGCTCGACAGAGCCCGACAGAAACCGACAGAGCCCGACAGGGCCCAGTAGAGCCCGACAGAGCCCGACAGAGCCCGACAGGGCCCGACAGGGAACAGTAGAACCCAGTAGAGCCCGACAGAGCCCGACAGAGCCCGACAGAGCCCGACAGGGCCTGACAGAGCCCGACAGAACCCGACAGAGCCCGACAGAGCCCGACAGGGCCCGACAGGGCCCGACAGAGCCTGACAGAGCCCGACAGAACCTGACAGAGCCCGACAGAGCCCAGTAGAGCCCGACAGAGCCCGACAGAGCCCGACAGAGCCCGACAGGGCCCGACAGGGCCCGACAGAGCCCGACAGAGCCCGACAGGGCCCGACAGAGCCCGACAGGGCCCGACAGGGAACAGTAGAGCCCAGTAGAGCCCGACAGAGCCCGACAGAGCCCGACAGAGCCCGAGAGGGCCCGACAGAGCCCGACAGGGCCCAGTAGAGCCCGACAGAGCCCGACAGGGCCCGACAGGGACCGACAGGGCCCAGTAGAGCCCCACAGAGCCCGACAGAGCCCGACAGAGCCCGACAGGGCCCGACAGGGCCCGACAGAGCCCGACAGGGCCCGACAGGGCCCAGTAGAGCCCGACAGAGCCCGACAGAGCCCGACAGAGCCCGACAAAGCCCGACAGGGCCCGACAGGGCCCAGTAGAGCCCGACAGGGCCCGACAGAGCCCGACAGAGCCCGACAGAGCCCAGTAGAGCCCGACAGAGCCCGACAGAGCCCGACAGAGCCCGACAGGGCCCGACAGAGCCCGACAGAGCCCAGTAGAGCTCGACAGAGCCCGACAGAGCCCGACAGGGCCCGACAGGGCCCGACAGGGCCCGACAGGGCCCAGTAGAGCCCGACAGAGCCCGACAGAGCCCGACAGGGCCCGACAGACCCCAATAGAGCCCGACAGAGCCCAGTAGAGCCCGAGAGAGACCGACAGAGCCCGACAGAGCCCGACAGGGCCCGACAGGGCCCGACAGAGCCCGACAGGGCCCAGTTTAGCCCAGTAGAGCCCGACAGAGCCCGACAGAGCCCGACAGAGCCCAGTAGAGCCCGACAGAGCCCGACAGGGCCCGACAGAGCCCGACAGAGCCCGACAGGGCCCGACAGAGCCCGACAGAGACCAGTAGAGCCCGACAGAGCCCGACAGAGCCCGACAGGGCCCGACAGGGCCCAGTAGAGCCCGACAGAGCCCGACAGAGCCCGACAGAGCCCGACAGGGCCCAGTAGAGCCCAAGAGAGCCCGACAGAGCCCGACAGAGCCCAGTAGAGCCCGACAGGGCCCGACAGATCCTGACAGATCCCGACAGGGCCCGACAGAGCCCGACAGGGCCCGACAGAGCCCGACAGAGCCCAACAGAGCCCGACAGAGCCCAGTAGAGCCCGACAGAGCCCGACAGAGCCCGACAGGGCCCGACAGGGCCCGACAGGGCCCGACAGAGGCCGACAGGGCCCGACAGAGCCCGACAGGGCCCGACAGGGAACAGTAGAGCCCAGTAGAGCCCGACAGAGCCCGACAGAGCCCGACAGGGCCCGACAGAGCCCGACAGGGCCCAGTAGAGCCTGACAGAGCCCGAGAGGGCCTGACAGGGCCCGACAGGGCCCAGTAGAGACCGACAGAGCCCGACAGAGCCCGACAGAGCCCGACAGGGCCCGACAGAGCCCGACAGAGCCCGACAGAAACCGACAGAGCCCGACAGGGCCCAGTAGAGCCCGACAGAGCCCGACAGAGCCCGACAGGGCCCGACAGGGAACAGTAGAGCCCAGTAGAGCCCGACAGAGCCCGACAGAGCCCGACAGAGCCCGACAGGGCCCGACAGAGCCCGACAGAACCCGACAGAGCCCAACAGAGCCCGACAGGTCCCGACAGGGCCCGACAGAGCCCGACAGAGCCCGACAGACCCTGACAGAGCCCGACAGAGACCAGTAGAGCCCGACAGAGCCCGACAGAGCCCGACAGAACCCGACAGGGCCCGACAGGGCCCGACAGAGCCCGACAGAGCCCGACAGGGCCCGACAGGGCCCGACAGGGAACAGTAGAGCCCAGTAGAGCCCGACAGAGCCCGACAGAGCCCGACAGAGCCCGAGAGGGCCCGACAGAGCCCGACAGAGCCCGACAGAGCCCGACAGGGCCCGACAGGGCCCAGTAGAGCCCGACAGAGCCCGACAGAGCCCTATAGGGCCCGACAGGGCCCGACAGGGCCCGACAGAGCCCGACAGAGCCCGACAGAGCCCGATAGGGCCCGACAGGGCCCGACAGGGCCCGACAGAGCCCGACAGGGCCCGACAGAGCCCGACAGGGCCCGACAGAGCCCGACAGAGCCCGACAGGGCCCAGTAGAGCCCGACAGAGCCCGACAGAGCCCGACAGAGCCCGACAAAGCTCGACAGGGCCCGACAGGGCCCAGTAGAGCCCGACAGGGCCCAGTAGAGCCCGACAGAGCCCGACAGAGCCCGACAGAGCCTGACAGGGCCCGACAGAGCCCGACAGAGCCCGACAGGGCTTGACAGAGCCCGACAGAGCCCAGTAGAGCCCGACAGAGCCCGACAGAGCCCGACAGAGCCCGACAGGGCCCGACAGGGCCCGACAGGGCCCAGTAGAGCCCGACAGAGCCCGACAGAGCCCGACAGAGCCCGACAGGGCCCAGTTTAGCCCAGTAGAGCCCGACAGAGCCCGACAGAGCCCGACAGAGCCCAACAGAGCCCGACAGGGCCGGACAGGGCCCGACAGAGCCCGACAGGGCCCGACAGAGCCCGACAGAGCCCGACAGGGCCCGACAGAGCCCGACAGAGCCCGACAGGGCCCAGTAGAGCCCGACAGAGCCCGACAGAGCCCGACAGAGCCCGACAGGGCCCGACAGAGCCCGACAGGGCCCGACAGAGCCCGACAGAGCCCAGTAGAGCCCGACAGAGCCCGACAGGGCCCGACAGGGAACAGTAGAGCCCAGTAGAGCACGACAGAGCCCGACAGAGCCCGACAGAGCCCGACAGGGCCCGACAGAGCCCGACAGAACCCGACAGAGCCCGACAGAGCCCGACAGGGCCCGACACGGCCCGACAGAGCCCGACAGAGCCCAACAGAGCCCAGTAGAGCCCGACAGAGCCCGACAGAGCCCGACAGGGCCCGACAGGGCCCGACAGGGCCCAGTAGAGCCCGACAGAGCCCGACAGGGCCCGACAGGGCCCGACAGGGCCCAGTAGAGCCCGACAGAGCCCGACAGAGCCCGACAGAGCCCGACAGGGCCCGACAGGGCCCAGTAGAGCCCGACAGAGCCCGACAGAGCCCGACAGAGCCCGACAGGGCCCAGTTTAGCCCAGTAGAGCCCGACAGAGCCCGACAGAGCCCGACAGAGCCCAACAGAGCCCGACAGGGCCGGACAGGGCCCGACAGAGCCCGACAGGGCCCGACAGAGCCCGACAGAGCCCGACAGGGCCCGACAGGGCCCGACAGAGCCCGACAGAGCCCGACAGAGCCCGACAGAGCCCGACAGGGCCCGACAGGGAACAGTAGAGCCCAGTAGAGCCCGACAGAGCCCGACAGAGGCCGACAGAGCCCGACAGGGCCCGACAGGGCCCAGTAGAGCCCGACAGAGCCCGACAGAGCCCGATAGGGCCCGACAGGGCCCGACAGGGCCCGACAGGGCCCGACAGAGCCCGACAGAACCCGATAGGGCCCGACAGGGCCCGACAGAGCCCGACAGAGCCCGACAGAGCCCGACAGGGCCCGACAGAGCCCGACAGGGCCCGACAGAGCCCGACAGAGCCCGACAGAGCCCGACAGGGCCCAGTAGAGCCCGACAGAGCCCGACAGAGCCCGACAGAGCCCGACAAAGCTCGACAGGGCCCGACAGGGCCCAGTAGAGCCCGACAGGGCCCAGCAGAGCCCGACAGAGCCCGACAGAGCCCGACAGAGCCCGACAGAGCCTGACAGGGCCCGACAGAGCCCGACAGAGCCCGACAGGGCTTGACAGAGCCCGACAGGGCCCGACAGGGCCCGACAGAGCCCAGTAGAGCCCGACAGAGCCCAACAGAGCCCGACAGAGCCCGACAGGGCCCGACAGGGCCCGACAGAGCCCAGTCGAGCCCGACAGAGCCCGACAGAGCCCAGTAGAGCCCGACAGAGCCCGACAGAGCCCGACAGAGCCCGACAAAGCTCGACAGGGCCCGACAGGGCCCAGTAGAGCCCGACAGGGCCCGACAGAGCCCGACAGAGCCCGACAGAGCCCGACAGAGCCCAGTAGAGCCCGACAGAGCCCGACAGAGCCCGACAGAGCCCGACAGGGCCCGACAGGGCCAGACAGAGCCCGACAGAGCCCGACAGGGCCCGACAGAGCCCGACAGGGCCCGACAGGGAACAGTAGAGCCCAGTAGAGCCCGACATAGCCCAACATAGCCCGACATAGCCCAACAGAGACCGACAGAGCCCGACAGGGCCCGACAGGGCCCAGTAGAGCCCGACAGAGCCCAGTAGAGCCCGACAGAGCCCGACAGAGCCCGACAGGGCCCGACAGGGCCCGACAGAGCCCGACAGGGCCCGACAGAGCCCGACAGAGCCCGACAGGGCCCAGTAGAGCCCGACAGAGCCCGACAGAGCCCGACAGAGCCCGACAAAGCCCGACAGGGCCCGACAGAGCCCGACAGAGCCCGACAGGGCCCGACAGAGCCCGACAGGGCCCGACAGACCCCAACAGAGCCCGACAGAGCCCGACAGGGCCCAGTAGAGCCCGACAGAGCCCGACAGAGCCCGACAGGGCCCGACAGAGCCCGACAGGGCCCGACAGAGCCCGACAGAGCCCAGTAGAGCTCGACAGAGCCCGACAGAGCCCGACAGGGCCCGACAGGGCCCAGTAGAGCCCGACAGGGCCCGACAGAGCCCGACAGAGCCCAGTAGAGCTCGACAGAGCCCGACAGAGCCCGACAGGGCCCGACAGGGCGCAGTAGAGCCCGACAGAGCCCGACAGAGCCCGACAGGGCCCGACAGGGCCCGACAGAACCCGTCAGAGACCAGTAGAGCCCGACAGAGCCCGACAGGGCCCGACCGAGCCCGACAGAGCACAGTAGAGCCCGACAGAGCCCGACAGGGCCCGACAGGGCCCGACAGAGCCCAGTAGAGCCCGACAGAGCCCGACAGGGCCCGACAGAGCCCGACAGAGCCCGACAGGGCCCGACAGAGCCCGACAGAGCCCAGTAGAGCCCGACAGAGCCCGACAGAGCCCGACAGAGCCCGAGAGGGCCCGACAGGGCCCGACAGGGCCCAGTAGAGCCCGACAGAGCCCGACAGAGCCCGACAGAGCCCGACAGGGCCCGACAGAGCCCGACAGAGCCCGCAAGGGCCCGACAGGGCCCGACAGAGCCCGACAGAGCCCAACAGAGCCCAGTAGAGCCCGACAGAGCCCGACAGAGCCCGACAGGGCCCGACAGGGCCCGACAGGGCCCAGTAGAGCCCGACAGAGCCCGACAGGGCCCGACAGGGCCCGACAGGGCCCAGTAGAGCCCGACAGAGCCCGACAGAGCCCGACAGAGCCCGACAGGGCCCGACAGGGCCCAGTAGAGCCCGACAGAGCCCGACAGAGCCCGACAGAGCCCGACAGGGCCCAGTTTAGCCCAGTAGAGCCCGACAGAGCCCGACAGAGCCCGACAGAGCCCAACAGAGCCCGACAGGGCCGGACAGGGCCCGACAGAGCCCGACAGGGCCCGACAGAGCCCGACAGAGCCCGACAGGGCCCGACAGAGCCCGACAGAGCCCGACAGGGCCCAGTAGAGCCCGACAGAGCCCGACAGAGCCCGACAGAGCCCGACAGGGCCCGACAGAGCCCGACAGGGCCCGACAGAGCCCGACAGAGCCCAGTAGAGCCCGACAGAGCCCGACAGGGCCCGACAGGGAACAGTAGAGCCCAGTAGAGCACGACAGAGCCCGACAGAGCCCGACAGAGCCCGACAGGGCCCGACAGAGCCCGACAGAACCCGACAGAGCCCGACAGAGCCCGACAGGGCCCGACACGGCCCGACAGAGCCCGACAGAGCCCGACAGAACCCGACAGAGCCCGACAGAGCCCAGTAGAGCCCGACAGAGCCCGACAGAGCCCGACAGGGCCCGACAGGGCCCGACAGAGCCCGACAGAGCCCGACAGGGCCCGACAGAGCCCGACAGGGCCCGACAGGGAACAGTAGAGCCCAGTAGAGCCCGACAGAGCCCGACAGAGCCCGACAGAGCCCGACAGGGCCCGACAGAGCCCGACAGGGCCCAGTAGAGCCCGACAGAGCCCGACAGGGCCCGACAGGGCCCAGTAGAGCCCGACAGAGCCCGACAGAGCCCGACAGGGCCCGACAGGGCCCGACAGAGCCCGACAGAGCCCGACAGGGCCCGACAGGGCCCGACAGAGCCCGACAGAGCCCGACAGGGCCCGACAGAGCCCGACAGGGCCCGACAGGGAACAGTAGAGCCCAGTAGAGCCCGACAGAGCCCGACAGAGCCCGACAGAGCCCGAGAGGGCCCGACAGAGCCCGACAGGGCCCAGTAGAGCCCGACAGAGCCCGACAGGGCCCGACAGGGCCCGACAGGGCCCAGTAGAGCCCAACAGAGCCCGACAGAGCCCGACAGAGCCCGACAGGGCCCGACAGGGCCCGACAGAGCCCGACAGGGCCCGACAGAGCCCGACAGAGCCCGACAGGGCCCGACAGAGCCCGACAGAGCCCGACAGGGCCCAGTAGAGCCCGACAGAGCCCGACAGAGCCCGACAGAGCCCGACAAAGCCCGACAGGGCCCGACAGGGCCCGACAGAGCCCGACAGGGCCCGACAGAGCCCGACAGAGCCCGACAGGGCCCAGTAGAGCCCGACAGAGCCCGACAGGGCCCGACAGAGCCCGACAAAGCCCAGTAGAGCCCGACAGAGCCCGACAGGGCCCGACAGGGAACAGTAGAGCCCAGTAGAGCCCGACAGAGCCCGACAGAGCATGACAGGGCCCGACAGAGCCCGACAGAACCCGACAGAGCCCGACAGAGCCCGACAGGGCCCGACACGGCCCGACAGAGCCCGACAGAGCCCGACAGAACCCGACAGAGCCCGACAGAGCCCAGTAGAGCCCGACAGAGCCCGACAGAGCCCGACAGAGCCCGACAGGGCCCGACAGGGCCCGACAGAGCCCGACAGGGCCCGACAGGGAACAGTAGAGCCCAGTAGAGCCCGACAGAGCCCGACAGAGCCCGACAGAGCCCGACAGGGCCCGACAGAGCCTGACAGGGCCCAGTAGAGCCCGACAGAGCCCGACAGGGCCCGACAGGGCCCGACAGAGCCCGACAGGGCCCGACAGAGCCCGACAGAGGCCGACAGGGCCCAGTAGAGCCCGACAGAGCCCGACAGAGCCCGACAAAGCCCGACAGGGCCCGACAGGGCCCGACAGAGCCCGACAGGGCCCGACAGAGCCCGACAGAGCCGGACAGAGCCGGACAGGGCCCGACAGAGCCCAACAGAGCCCGACAGAGCCCGACAGGGCCCAGTAGAGCCCGACAGAGCCCGACAGAGCCCGACAGAGCCCGACAGGGCCCGACAGAGCCCGACAGGGCCCGACAGGGAACAGTAGAGCCCAGTAGAGCCCGACAGAGCCCGACAGAGCCCGACAGAGCCCGACAGGGCCCGACAGAGCCCGACAGGGCCCAGTAGAGCCCGACAGAGCCCGACAGGGCCCGACAGGGCCCGACAGGGCCCAGTAGAGCCCGACAGAGCCCAGTAGAGCCCGACAGAGCCCGACAGAGCCCGACAGGGCCCGACAGGGCCCGACAGAGCCCGACAGGGCCCGACAGAGCCCGACAGAGCCCGACAGGGCCCGACAGAGCCCGACAGAGCCCGACAGGGCCCAGTAGAGCCCGACAGAGCCCGACAGAGCCCGACAGAGCCCGACAAAGCCCGACAGGGCCCAGTAGAGCCCGACAGAGCCCGACAGAGCCCGACAGAGCCCGACAGAGCCCGACAGGGCCCAGTAGAGCCCGACAGAGCCCGACAGGGCCCGACAGAGCCCGACAGAGCCCAGTAGAGCCCGACAGAGCCCGACAGGGCCCGACAGGGAACAGTAGAGCCCAGTAGAGCCCGACAGAGCCCGACAGAGCCCGACAGGGCCCGACAGAGCCCGACAGAACCCGACAGAGCCCGACAGAGCCCGACAGGGCCCGACACGGCCCGACAGAGCCCGACAGAGCCCGACAGAACCCGACAGAGCCCGACAGAGCCCAGTAGAGCCCGACAGAGCCCGACAGAGCCCGACAGAGCCCGACAGTGCCCGAGAGGGCCCGACAGAGCCCGACAGGGCCCAGTAGAGCCCGACAGAGTCCGACAGGGCCCGAGAGGGCCCGACAGGGCCCAGTAGAGCCCGACAGAGCCCGACAGAGCCCGACAGAGCCCGACAGAGCCCAGTAGAGCCCGACAGAGCCCGACAGAGCCCGACAGAGCCCGACAGGGCCCAGTAGAGCCCGACAGAGCCCGACAGAGCCCGACAGAGCCCGACAGGGCCCGACAGAGCCCGACAGAGCCCGACAGGGCCCAGTAGAGCCTCACAGAGCCCGACAGAGCTCGACAGAGCCCGACAAAGCCCGACAGGGCCCGACAGAGCCCGACAGAGCCCGACAGGGCCCGACAGAGCCCGACAGGGCCCGAAAGAGCCCGACAGTGCCCGATAGAGCCCGACAGGGCCCAGTAGAGCCTGACAGAGCCCGACAGAGCTCGACAGAGCCCGACAAAGCCCGACAGGGCCCTAAAGGGCCCGACAGAGCCCGACAGAGGCCGACAGGGCCCGACAGAGCCCGACAGGGAACAGTAGAGCCCAGTAGAGCCCGACAGAGCCCGACAGAGCCCGACAGGGCCCGACAGAGCCCGACAGGGCCCAGTAGAGCCCGACAGAGCCCGACAGGGCCCGACAGGGCCCGACAGGGCCCAGTAGAGCCCGACAGAGCCCGACAGAGCCCGACAGGGCCCGACAGGGAACAGTAGAACCCAGTAGAGCCCGACAGAGCCCGACAGAGCCCGACAGAGCCCGACAGGGCCTGACAGAGCCCGACAGAACCCGACAGAGCCCGACAGAGCCCGACAGGGCCCGACAGGGCCCGACAGAGCCTGACAGAGCCCGACAGAACCTGACAGAGCCCGACAGAGCCCAGTAGAGCCCGACAGAGCCCGACAGAGCCCGACAGAGCCCGACAGGGCCCGACAGGGCCCGACAGAGCCCGACAGAGCCCGACAGGGCCCGACAGAGCCCGACAGGGCCCGACAGGGAACAGTAGAGCCCAGTAGAGCCCGACAGAGCCCGACAGAGCCCGACAGAGCCCGAGAGGGCCCGACAGAGCCCGACAGGGCCCAGTAGAGCCCGACAGAGTCCGACAGGGCCCGACAGGGCCCGACAGGGCCCAGTAGAGCCCAACAGAGCCCGACAGAGCCCGACAGAGCCCGACAGGGCCCGACAGGGCCCGACAGAGCCCGACAGGGCCCGACAGAGCCCGACAGAGCCCGACAGGGCCCGACAGAGCCCGACAGAGCCCGACAGGGCCCAGTAGAGCCCGACAGAGCCCGACAGAGCCCGACAGAGCCCGACAAAGCCCGACAGGGCCCGACAGGGCCCGACAGAGCCCGACAGGGCCCGACAGAGCCCGACAGAGCCCGACAGGGCCCAGTAGAGCCCGACAGAGCCCGACAGGGCCCGACAGAGCCCGACAGAGCCCAGTAGAGCCCGACAGAGCCCGACAGGGCCCGACAGGGAACAGTAGAGCCCAGTAGAGCCCGACAGAGCCCGACAGAGCATGACAGGGCCCGACAGAGCCCGACAGAACCCGACAGAGCCCGACAGAGCCCGACAGGGCCCGACACGGCCCGACAGAGCCCGACAGAGCCCGACAGAACCCGACAGAGCCCGACAGAGCCCAGTAGAGCCCGACAGAGCCCGACAGAGCCCGACAGAGCCCGACAGGGCCCGACAGGGCCCGACAGAGCCCGACAGGGCCCGACAGGGAACAGTAGAGCCCAGTAGAGCCCGACAGAGCCCGACAGAGCCCGACAGAGCCCGACAGGGCCCGACAGAGCCTGACAGGGCCCAGTAGAGCCCGACAGAGCCCGACAGGGCCCGACAGGGCCCGACAGAGCCCGACAGGGCCCGACAGAGCCCGACAGAGCCCGACAGGGCCCAGTAGAGCCCGACAGAGCCCGACAGAGCCCGACAAAGCCCGACAGGGCCCGACAGGGCCCGACAGAGCCCGACAGGGCCCGACAGAGCCCGACAGAGCCGGACAGAGCCGGACAGGGCCCGACAGAGCCCAACAGAGCCCGACAGAGCCCGACAGGGCCCAGTAGAGCCCGACAGAGCCCGACAGAGCCCGACAGAGCCCGACAGGGCCCGACAGAGCCCGACAGGGCCCGACAGGGAACAGTAGAGCCCAGTAGAGCCCGACAGAGCCCGACAGAGCCCGACAGAGCCCGACAGGGCCCGACAGAGCCCGACAGGGCCCAGTAGAGCCCGACAGAGCCCGACAGGGCCCGACAGGGCCCGACAGGGCCCAGTAGAGCCCGACAGAGCCCAGTAGAGCCCGACAGAGCCCGACAGAGCCCGACAGGGCCCGACAGGGCCCGACAGAGCCCGACAGGGCCCGACAGAGCCCGACAGAGCCCGACAGGGCCCGACAGAGCCCGACAGAGCCCGACAGGGCCCAGTAGAGCCCGACAGAGCCCGACAGAGCCCGACAGAGCCCGACAAAGCCCGACAGGGCCCAGTAGAGCCCGACAGAGCCCGACAGAGCCCGACAGAGCCCGACAGAGCCCGACAGGGCCCAGTAGAGCCCGACAGAGCCCGACAGGGCCCGACAGAGCCCGACAGAGCCCAGTAGAGCCCGACAGAGCCCGACAGGGCCCGACAGGGAACAGTAGAGCCCAGTAGAGCCCGACAGAGCCCGACAGAGCCCGACAGGGCCCGACAGAGCCCGACAGAACCCGACAGAGCCCGACAGAGCCCGACAGGGCCCGACACGGCCCGACAGAGCCCGACAGAGCCCGACAGAACCCGACAGAGCCCGACAGAGCCCAGTAGAGCCCGACAGAGCCCGACAGAGCCCGACAGAGCCCGACAGGGCCCGACAGGGCCCGACAGAGCCCGACAGGGCCCGACAGGGAACAGTAGAGCCCAGTAGAGCCCGACAGAGCCCGACAGAGCCCGACAGAGCCCGACAGGGCCCGACAGAGCCCGACAGGGCCCAGTAGAGCCCGACAGAGCCTGACAGGGCCCGACAGGGCCCGACAGGGCCCAGTAGAGCCCGACAGAGCCCAGTAGAGCCCGACAGAGCCCGACAGAGCCCGACAGGGCCCGACAGGGCCCGACAGAGCCCGACAGGGCCCGACAGAGCCCGACAGAGCCCGACAGGGCCCAGTAGAGCCCGACAGAGCCCGACAGAGCCCGACAAAGCCCGACAGGGCCCGACAGGGCCCGACAGAGCCCGACAGGGCCCGACAGAGCCCGACAGAGCCGGACAGAGCCGGACAGGGCCCGACAGAGCCCAACAGAGCCCGACAGAGCCCGACAGGGCCCAGTAGAGCCCGACAGAGCCCGACAGAGCCCGACAGAGCCCGACAGGGCCCGACAGAGCCCGACAGGGCCCGACAGATTCCGACAGAGCCCAGTAGAGCTCGACAGAGCCCGACAGAGCCCGACAGGGCCCGACAGGGCCCAGTAGAGCCCGACAGGGCCCGACAGAGCCCGACAGAGCCCGACAGAGCCCGACAGGGCCCGACAGGGCCCGACAGAACCCGTCAGAGACCAGTAGAGCCCGACAGAGCCCGACAGAGCCCGACAGAGCCCGACAGAGCCCAGTAGAGCCCAGTAGAACCCGATAGAGCCCAGTAGAGCCCGACAGAGCCCGACAGAGACCGACAGAGCCCGACAGGGCCCGACAGAGCCCGACAGGGCCCGACAGGGCCCGACAGAGCCCGACAGAGCCGACAGAACCCGACAGAGCCCGACAGAGCCCAGTAGAGCCTGACAGAGCCCGACAGAGCCCGACAGAGCTCGACAGGGCCCGACAGGGCCCGACAGAGCCCGACAGAGCCCGACAGAGCCCGACAGGGCCCGACAGAGCCCGACAGAGCCCAGTAGAGCCCGACAGAGCCCGACAGAGCCCGACAGAGCCCGACAGGGCCCAGTAGAGCCCGACAGAGCCCGACAGAGCCCGACAGAGCCCGACAGGGCCCGACAGAGCCCGACAGAGCCCGACAGGGCCCAGTAGAGCCTCACAGAGCCCGACAGAGCTCGACAGAGCCCGACAAAGCCCGACAGGGCCCGACAGAGCCCGACAGAGCCCGACAGGCCCGACAGAGCCCGACAGGGCCCGAAAGAGCCCGACAGTGCCCGATAGAGCCCAACAGGGCCCAGTAGAGCCTGACAGAGCCCGACAGAGCTCGACAGAGCCCGACAAAGCCCGACAGGGCCCGACAGAGCCCGACAGAGGCCGACAGGGCCCGACAGAGCCCGACAGGGCCCGACAGGGAACAGTAGAGCCCAGTAGAGCCGACAGAGCCCGACAGAGCCCGACAGGGCCCGACAGAGCCCGACAGGGCCCAGTAGAGCCCGACAGAGCCCGACAGGGCCCGACAGGGCCCGACAGGGCCCAGTAGAGCCCGACAGAGCCCGACAGAGCCCGACAGGGCCCGACAGAGCTCGACAGAGCCCAACAGAAACCGACAGAGCCCGACAGGGCCCAGTAGAGCCCGACAGAGCCCGACAGAGCCCGACAGGGCCCGACAGGGAACAGTAGAACCCAGTAGAGCCCGACAGAGCCCGACAGAGCCCGACAGAGCCCGACAGAGCCCGACAGGGCCCGACAGGGCCCGACAGAGCCCGACAGAGCCCGACAGAACCTGACAGAGCCCGACAGAGCCCAGTAGAGCCCGACGGAGCCCGACAGAGCCCGACAGAGCCCGACAGGGCCCGACAGGGCCCGACAGAGCCCGACAGGGCCCGACAGGGAACAGTAGAGCCCAGTAGAGCCCGACAGAGCCCGACAGAGCCCGACAGTGCCCGAGAGGGCCCGACAGAGCCCGACAGGGCCCAGTAGAGCCCGACAGAGTCCGACAGGGCCCGAGAGGGCCCGACAGGGCCCAGTGGAGCCCGACAGAGCCCGACAGAGCCCGACAGAGCCCGACAGAGCCCAGTAGAGCCCGACAGAGCCCGACAGAGCCCGACAGAGCCCGACAGGGCCCAGTAGAGCCCGACAGAGCCCGACAGAGCCCGACAGAGCCCGACAGGGCCCGACAGAGCCCGACAGAGCCCGACAGGGCCCAGTAGAGCCTCACAGAGCCCGACAGAGCTCGACAGAGCCCGACAAAGCCCGACAGGGCCCGACAGAGCCCGACAGAGCCCGACAGGGCCCGACAGAGCCCGACAGGGCCCGAAAGAGCCCGACAGTGCCCGATAGAGCCCGACAGGGCCCAGTAGAGCCTGACAGAGCCCGACAGAGCTCGACAGAGCCCGACAAAGCCCGACAGGGCCCTAAAGGGCCCGACAGAGCCCGACAGAGGCCGACAGGGCCCGACAGAGCCCGACAGGGAACAGTAGAGCCCAGTAGAGCCCGACAGAGCCCGACAGAGCCCGACAGGGCCCGACAGAGCCCGACAGGGCCCAGTAGAGCCCGACAGAGCCCGACAGGGCCCGACAGGGCCCGACAGGGCCCAGTAGAGCCCGACAGAGCCCGACAGAGCCCGACAGGGCCCGACAGGGAACAGTAGAACCCAGTAGAGCCCGACAGAGCCCGACAGAGCCCGACAGAGCCCGACAGGGCCTGACAGAGCCCGACAGAACCCGACAGAGCCCGACAGAGCCCGACAGGGCCCGACAGGGCCCGACAGAGCCTGACAGAGCCCGACAGAACCTGACAGAGCCCGACAGAGCCCAGTAGAGCCCGACAGAGCCCGACAGAGCCCGACAGAGCCCGACAGGGCCCGACAGGGCCCGACAGAGCCCGACAGAGCCCGACAGGGCCCGACAGAGCCCGACAGGGCCCGACAGGGAACAGTAGAGCCCAGTAGAGCCCGACAGAGCCCGACAGAGCCCGACAGAGCCCGAGAGGGCCCGACAGAGCCCGACAGGGCCCAGTAGAGCCCGACAGAGCCCGACAGGGCCCGACAGGGCCCGACAGGGCCCAGTAGAGCCCAACAGAGCCCGACAGAGCCCGACAGAGCCCGACAGGGCCCGACAGGGCCCGACAGAGCCCGACAGGGCCCGACAGGGCCCAGTAGAGCCCGACAGAGCCCGACAGAGCCCGACAGAGCCCGACAAAGCCCGACAGGGCCCGACAGGGCCCAGTAGAGCCCGACAGGGCCCGACAGAGCCCGACAGAGCCCGACAGAGCCCGACAGAGCCCAGTAGAGCCCGACAGAGCCCGACAGGGCCCGACAGAGCCCGACAGGGCCCGACAGAGCCCGACAGGGCCCAGTAGAGCCCGACAGAGCCCGACAGGGCCCGACAGAGCCCGACAGGGCCCAGTAGAGCCCGACAGAGCCCGACAGGGCCCGACAGGGCCCGACAGGGCCCAGTAAAGCCCGACAGAGCCCGACAGAGCCCGACAGGGCCCGACAGGGAACAGTAGAACCCAGTAGAGCCCGACAGAGCCCGACAGAGCCCGACAGAGCCCGACAGGGCCTGACAGAGCCCGACAGAACCCGACAGAGCCCGACAGAGCCCGACAGGGCCCGACAGGGCCCGACAGAGCCCGACAGAGCCCGACAGGGCCCGACAGGGCCCGACAGAGCCCGACAGGCCCGACAGAGCCCGACAGGGCCCGACAGGGAACAGTAGAGCCCAGTAGAGCCCGACAGAGCCCGACAGAGCCCGACAGAGCCCGAGAGGGCCCGACAGAGCCCGACAGGGCCCAGTAGAGCCCGACAGAGCCCGACAGGGCCCGAGAGGGCCCGACAGGGCCCAGTAGAGCCCGACAGAGCCCGACAGAGCCCGACAGAGCCCGACAGAGCCCAGTAGAGCCCGACAGAGCCCGACAGAGCCCGACAGAGCCGACAGGGCCCAGTAGAGCCCGACAGAGCCCGACAGAGCCCGACAGAGCCCGACAGGGCCCGACAGAGCCCGACAGAGCCCGACAGGGCCCAGTAGAGCCTCACAGAGCCCGACAGAGCTCGACAGAGCCCGACAAAGCCCGACAGGGCCCGGACAGAGCCCGACAGAGCCCGACAGGGCCCGACAGAGCCCGACAGGGCCCGAAAGAGCCCGACAGTGCCCGATAGAGCCCGACAGGGCCCAGTAGAGCCTGACAGAGCCCGACAGAGCTCGACAGAGCCCGACAAAGCCCGACAGGGCCCGACAGAGCCCGACAGAGGCCGACAGGGCCCGACAGAGCCCGACAGGGCCCGACAGGGAACAGTAGAGCCCAGTAGAGCCCGACAGAGCCCGACAGAGCCCGACAGGGCCCGACAGAGCCCGACAGGGCCCAGTAGAGCCCGACAGAGCCCGACAGGGCCCGACAGGGCCCGACAGGGCCCAGTAGAGCCCGACAGAGCCCGACAGAGCCCGACAGGGCCCGACAGAGCTCGACAGAGCCCGACAGAAACCGACAGAGCCCGACAGGGCCCAGTAGAGCCCGACAGAGCCCGACAGAGCCCGACAGGGCCCGACAGGGAGCAGTAGAACCCAGTAGAGCCCGACAGAGCCCGACAGAGCCCGACAGAGCCCGACAGGGCCTGACAGAGCCCGACAGAACCCGACAGAGCCCGACAGAGCCCGACAGGGCCCGACAGGGCCCGACAGAGCCTGACAGAGCCCGACAGAACCTGACAGAGCCCGACAGAGCCCAGTAGAGCCCGACAGAGCCCGACAGAGCCCGACAGAGCCCGACAGGGCCCGACAGGGCCCGACAGAGCCCGACAGAGCCCGACAGGGCCCGACAGAGCCCGACAGGGCCCGACAGGGAACAGTAGAGCCCAGTAGAGCCCGACAGAGCCCGACAGGGCCCGACAGAGCCCGACAGAGCCCGACAGGGCCCAGTAGAGCCTCACAGAGCCCGACAGAGCTCGACAGAGCCCGACAAAGCCCGACAGGGCCCGACAGAGCCCGACAGAGCCCGACAGGGCCCGACAGAGCCCGACAGGGCCCGACAGGGAACAGTAGAGCCCAGTAGAGCCCGACAGAGCCCGACAGAGCCCGACAGGGCCCGACAGAGCCCGACAGGGCCCAGTAGAGCCCGACAGAGCCCGACAGGGCCCGACAGGGCCCGACAGGGCCCAGTAGAGCCCGACAGAGCCCGACAGAGCCCGACAGGGCCCGACAGGGAACAGTAGAACCCAGTAGAGCCCGACAGAGCCCGACAGAGCCCGACAGAGCCCGACAGGGCCTGACAGAGCCCGACAGAACCCGACAGAGCCCGACAGAGCCCGACAGGGCCCGACAGGGCCCGACAGAGCCCGACAGAGCCCGACAGAGCCCGACAGGGCCCGACAGGGCCCGACAGAGCCCGACAGGGCCCGACAGAGCCCGACAGGGCCCGACAGGGAACAGTAGAGCCCAGTAGAGCCCGACAGAGCCCGACAGAGCCCTACAGAGCCCGAGAGGGCCCGACAGAGCCCGACAGGGCCCAGTAGAGCCCGACAGAGCCCGACAGGGCCCGAGAGGGCCCGACAGGGCCCAGTAGAGCCCGACAGAGCCCGACAGAGCCCGACAGAGCCCGACAGAGCCCAGTAGAGCCCGACAGAGCCCGACAGAGCCCGACAGAGCCCGACAGGGCCCAGTAGAGCCCGACAGAGCCCGACAGAGCCCGACAGAGCCCGACAGGGCCCGACAGAGCCCGACAGAGCCCGACAGGGCCCAGTAGAGCCTCACAGAGCCCGACAGAGCTCGACAGAGCCCGACAAAGCCCGACAGGACCCGACAGAGCCCGACAGAGCCCGACAGGGCCCGACAGAGCCCGACAGGGCCCGAAAGAGCCCGACAGTGCCCGATAGAGCCCGACAGGGCCCAGTAGAGCCTGACAGAGCCCGACAGAGCTCGACAGAGCCCGACAAAGCCCGACAGGGCCCGACAGAGCCCGACAGAGGCCGACAGGGCCCGACAGAGCCCGACAGGGCCCGACAGGGAACAGTAGAGCCCAGTAGAGCCCGACAGAGCCCGACAGAGCCCGACAGGGCCCGACAGAGCCCGACAGGGCCCAGTAGAGCCCGACAGAGCCCGACAGGGCCCGACAGGGCCCGACAGGGCCCAGTAGAGCCCGACAGAGCCCGACAGAGCCCGACAGGGCCCGACAGAGCTCGACAGAGCCCGACAGAAACCGACAGAGCCCGACAGGGCCCAGTAGAGCCCGACAGAGCCCGACAGAGCCCGACAGGGCCCGACAGGGAACAGTAGAACCCAGTAGAGCCCGACAGAGCCCGACAGAGCCCGACAGAGCCCGACAGGGCCTGACAGAGCCCGACAGAACCCGACAGAGCCCGACAGAGCCCGACAGGGCCCGACAGGGCCCGACAGAGCCTGACAGAGCCCGACAGAACCTGACAGAGCCCGACAGAGCCCAGTAGAGCCCGACAGAGCCCGACAGAGCCCGACAGAGCCCGACAGGGCCCGACAGGGCCCGACAGAGCCCGACAGAGCCCGACAGGGCCTGACAGAGCCCGACAGGGCCCGACAGGGAACAGTAGAGCCCAGTAGAGCCCGACAGAGCCCGACAGAGCCCGACAGAGCCCGAGAGGGCCCGACAGAGCCCGACAGGGCCCAGTAGAGCCCGACAGAGCCCGACAGGGCCCGACAGGGCCCGACAGGGCCCAGTAGAGCCCCACAGAGCCCGACAGAGCCCGACAGAGCCCGACAGGGCCCGACAGGGCCCGACAGAGCCCGACAGGGCCTGACAGGGCCCAGTAGAGCCCGACAGAGCCCGAGAGAGCCCGACAGAGCCCGACAAAGCCCGACAGGGCCCGACAGGGCCCAGTAGAGCCCGACAGGGCCCGACAGAGCCCAGTAGAGCCCGACAGAGCCCGACAGAGCCCAGTAGAGCCCGACAGAGCCCGACAGAGCCCGACAGAGCCCGACAGGGCCCGACAGAGCCCGACAGGGCCCGACAGGGCCCGACAGGGCCCGACAGGGCCCAGTAGAGCCCGACAGAGCCCGACAGAGCCCGACAGGGCCCGACAGACCCCAATAGAGCCCGACAGAGCCCAGTAGAGCCCGAGAGAGACCGACAGAGCCCGACAGAGCCCGACAGGGCCCGACAGGGCCCGACAGAGCCCGACAGGGCCCAGTTTAGCCCAGTAGAGCCCGACAGAGCCCGACAGAGCCCGACAGAGCCCAGTAGAGCCCGACAGAGCCCGACAGGGCCCGACAGAGCCCGACAGAGCCCGACAGGGCCCGACAGAGCCCGACAGAGACCAGTAGAGCCCGACAGAGCCCGACAGAGCCCGACAGGGCCCGACAGGGCCCAGTAGAGCCCGACAGAGCCCGACAGAGCCCGACAGAGCCCGACAGGGCCCAGTAGAGCCCAACAGAGCCCGACAGGGCCCGACAGATCCTGACAGATCCCGACAGAGCCCGACAGAGCCCGACAGAGCCCAGTAGAGCCCGACAGGGCCCGACAGATCCTGACAGATCCCGACAGGGCCCGACAGAGCCCGACAGGGCCCGACAGAGCCCGACACAGCCCAACAGAGCCCGACAGAGCCCAGTAGAGCCCGACAGAGCCCGACAGAGCCCGACAGGGCCCGACAGGGCCCGACAGGGCCCGACAGAGGCCGACAGGGCCCAACAGAGCCCGACAGGGCCCGACAGGGAACAGTAGAGCCCAGTAGAGCCCGACAGAGCCCGACAGAGCCCGACAGGGCCCGACAGAGCCCGACAGGGCCCAGTAGAGCCTGACAGAACCCGACAGGGCCTGACAGGGCCCGACAGGGCCCAGTAGAGACCGACAGAGCCCGACAGAGCCCGACAGAGCCCGACAGGGCCCGACAGAGCCCGACAGAGCCCGACAGAAACC
>NW_027017617.1:0-50126 GCF_036013445.1 Caloenas nicobarica
CTCACAGAAGAACCAACGTGTTTGCGTTCAACCATATATCACAGACAGGTTGTGAACAGATGCTCGGCTGCTCTTTCTCCGTGCGGCATACTTTTTTGCGTTTCTCTTTCAGATCGCAAACTTAGCGGTATACCGAGAGGAAGAGGTAAAGCAGGAAATCTTGCCGTGTGCCTTCTATAGTGTTGGAACCTAGCTGCTATCTCTTCTTTTGTCCACGTGCACACAGAGGAGTCCGGAAAAGGCGCAGAAACCTTTCCACAAGCCTTCAGGTATTTGTACCCACCACAAAGTGCATGCATATGCAGCCAGAGAAAAGCACGTTATCTTTTCATACACTGATATATAAGCAAAACGTGACAACACAAATGCACACCTGCAATCACGCCCTCTCACATCTCTTTACAGAAAGACTTATGTGAAAAGTACTTCCATTGTTGAGGGTAAACACGTCTGTTTATGTTTGGGATACTGCACACACGTATGCGTGTCTGCACGAGAGAATACACATTTGGAGAGCACCTGCAGATACGTGCCTGTCTTGGACAATCCTGTGGGTGGAAGCACTTGTGCTTACAAATGCTTGTCTGTCCACGTGTGTGCCTTGACGTGGGCTCCATTCATGTTTAGGCGTGAGTGTACTGCTGTGCTCTTCTATGGAAAGGTTCCGTGTATATGGTGATGCACAGTCCTGCATTTCTCGTCTGGACGGATGCAAGGGATATCTGCTAGTAAAGGAACAAAGACAGACGTAGGCAGAACTGAATGCTGTGCCGTGATACTTTTCTCCTAAGGCAAATGCTTCGCAGTCATATGAGGAAAGACGCTTTGCAATCGATCTACAAGAGAAAAGAAGCAGAACATGTCATAACTAGAAAGAACAGCAGAGCATCTCTTCACAAGCTTGCCCTCATGTATAGCTGAGGCAAACATTGTGTGCTTGTGCGAGAGCAAGTGTAACTCTTTGTTTGGTAGCTTTGCACAGTTACAAGTGGTGGCACGACTGTCAATGTCTAGGATACCTGCAGACTTGACCCAGTGTGCGTGGAGAGAGTGTGCCTGAAAGTCTGCATGCCTAAGTGCCTGCTGTATATATCCATCTCTCCACACGCATGTGAGTCTTTCTCTCAACAAGCATGTGTGTTAATTTCATTGCACATGTACATCAGCGCAGCAACATTCGAAAGGAATGAGCTCAACTGATTGTCTCTTTTGGCAGTATGTGTGTTGGTTGTACTTCTGTGTATCGGAACAATCAAGGTCGCTCAAGTGAACAGAGAAAAGGGAAATCATCTAGGCAGAGGCAACAAAGCAGAAACGAGGCAGGATTGTATTGTGTTTGATATAGGCGGTTTCCCTAGGCTGAGTTTTGGCAGTTACACGGGAAAAACACTGAGTGGTAGATCTACCAGAGAAACTTTTCCAAAGAGGCCATTTACCGAATGAAGCTGGAGAACCTCTTATTGGGCCTATGCCTCAATGTCTATGTAGGATTTTGTTCTCTCCTTGATGAACAGTCAAAGTGTACCTGAGCATTAGCTTCCCCGGGAAACTTGCACTCTTTTTTTGCTGAATAGCAAAAAGAAGGGTAGGCAAGTCAGGACAACAAACAGCAGGGGACGCAGTGGCATGGATCCTGGCCAGATACCAGGAAAAAAGCCAAATACAGGCGAGGCGGAGAGGTGGGCCATGCATTTGTCTTCAGGTAGTTCCTGGGTTGCCTTCTTCTGGAAGATTGTGACCTTGATAAGACCGTGTCTGCAATACCTGGGGGTTGTGGTTTGCAAGCTTGTGACTCCCACAGATTCCTAATGTATTCAAATATTCTATAAGCACGCTTGTTACTTTTTCATACTTGGCATATATTGCTTTAGAGTGATTGCTTGATTTGTCTCGGAGTCCTAAAGAAAACCCCTATATTCCTCTGTTGGTGTGTGATTTAAAGATCAATGATAGCTTTGTAGTACATCTGCTGTTGCATTGTAAAATAGAATGGTGCATGCTAAGCAGGAAGCAATGCTCTGTTTATGTGAATTGTACTTTTCTGTTGTTGCAATAAGCAATGCTACCTGCAGGAGGACAAAGACCTTCCAATCGTACTCTGTTAAGGCCATTAAGGATGTAAGCCACCTGCCCACCACCTGAGTTACACCCTGCCCGTTCATCGTTCTCAGCTTGAGTCAGCTGCTTTTCCTTGCTCCCTGGCAGTACACAGTAAAAAAAGTCATGTGCTGTCCTTTTAGTTTAGAAGAGATAAAGTTGATTTTCCTTACTACGTCACTGCAGACTATAGTCAACTGGTGTGGCCCACATGCAAAGAGATTAGACTGCTTCTTTGTTCTATTTCAAATTAAAACAATGGTGTTACACTTATTGCCTGCCTTAAAACCCAGCAATATTTAAAGGAGAGAGAACTGAGCTGTTCTATGATAGGCACACACATCAGACAACGCCTCCAGCTCTAGATTGGAAACACGATGATTGTGTGAATACGAGCACTGCAAAAGCGTCCGGTCTTTGGAGAACTTATGGAGAATAACAACAAGTGCTGTTAAATGAAAGAAAGTCTGCTTAAAAGTGTAGTCTTTGCTCTTAAGTTCGTACTTTTTTTCACCTCAATACATCTTTGGATAGAAGCAAAACACCCTCCGCACCTGTAAGATGGGCACAACTATCACAAAAGCAAAATTTTAATTCCTCACACATAGGGACCTAATACTGATCACCGGCTTTGCTCTCACCCCCATTCCCTCACTTCTATTTCAGTAAGTCATGGAATCTCCCTACAGATGGGAAGAGCATTCAGGTACCCAGTTCCCTCTACATGTGGCTTGGCCCAGGACTGTGAAGGAAATGAGAAACCCTATTCCCTGGGCATGCTGTGGCCATGCAGATTCTTCCCAAACCAGACCCTTTTAAAGCATGGGCAATGATTCTCTCCTCCTATCATTCTGTAGTCATTACCACTTCAAAAATGAATCCCCAACTTATATGAATGCCGTCAGCAACACATGCAGACTCCTTCCCTATTTATATTCAGAAATCAAGGTGAATACATATGCCCACTGGCGATCACACACAATTATGCACCTACAATTTCGGGGATATATAGGCAAAGACACAGTATGGCATAATCGCTCTAAGCTGCCTAGTTCATAAGTGCACACACACAGAGAATAAACCAATCCTTATCGATAGAAACACCTACCATGAAGTAAGAAATGCTGGAAATAAAGAAGGCTAAGATCCCTTTCTTCGGCTCTGTCTCTAGCTCTCTTACTCCAAGCAGACAGACAAGACGGACAAGAGATTTTCAGAATCCTGATCCTTTCCCCACTCCAACTATGCTGGTCACACATACGTTTGACTATTAGAATTGCTTTAGGCTGGTGCATATTCTATGTGATGGGCGGCATAAGAGGACTCTGCGTGTGTGGGCGCATATGTACTCTGTGTGTGCAGAGCTCCTTCTTACTCAATTCCAATAGTGCTGATGAGAGTTGTTGGAAGAGAGGGGAGCCAGGCACATTCCAGGCAATTGTAAGGGAAAGAAGGACGAAAAGAGTGTTGTTTAAAGAAGAAATAAAGAGGGTGAAGAGGTGCTGAGGATGGAAGCTTTTCCTTGCTGGCAGGAAGTAGCCCAAGATCCTTCAGAGGCGAATTTTGCTTGACAGCAGTCTCTGCCCTTCTTTAGCTAAAGGACATATTTGGCAACATTATATATCAGTGTGTCAACATGGGATTTGCTTTTAGGTATATGCGTTTGCATGCAGGTTGTAGTTTTAGCACATACATGTATTTTTGTGGAAAGACTTCTGCCCGTGTCTCGGTGAGGAATCCTATATGCGCATTTGGACTCAGACAGGGGAGAGCAGTAGGCTCCAACACTGAAGAAGGCAGACTGCGACTTTTCCTACGCAATCTGTTTCTCTCGGCATACCTAGTCCTACAAAGAAATCTACTAAACGTTCGATCTGCCAGAGAAATACAAAAAAACATGCCGTGCAGAGGAAGAATAGCACAGTGTTCACAAGCTTATCCATGATGTATGGTGGAACGCAAGCACGTTCCTATTTCTGTGAGGGTAAGCACGTTCCTGAAGGACTACGCTGGCGCAAGTGCTTGTACATATATATGCAATCCTTGGCTTTCAGAGGCGTGCCTGTAGGCAGGTGCGAGAATAAGCCACAGTCTGTGAACAGGAATGTTCGCTTTTTTACCCAGAGATGCAGAAATGTTTTCGCCCTTAAACGAGTGGCACACAGGTACCTCTGCAGATAAGCAACCCTTAAGCGCCTCTATGCACATCGCGACGGAAACGGAGTACTTTGCCTCTTCCTGAACACGCCGTCATCTGTACACACACAGACACAAGAACGTGTTTACGTGCAGCCACAAGCTTTCTAATCTTTCTCTGGCTATCTTCCCTGTCACTCTTTACTCCAAACAGAGAATGCACGGACAAGAGATTCACAACCTTCTGAACTTTTCCCCAGTCCCGTCAGGCTGACCACACATACGTGTGAGTATTGGAACTGCTCTACGCTGGGGCAGTATTCTCTGTGATGGGAGGCATCTGAGGAGTCTGCGTGTGGAGGGTCAAAACGGCATGTGTTGTGCAGATCTCCTTCTAACCCTGTTGCAGAGTGCTGATGAGAGGGATTGGAAGGCAGGGAAGCACAGGCACACTCCATGAAGTGAAAGAAGTGAAAGAAGTGAAAGAAGAACGAAGAGAGTGCGCTCTAAAAGAGAGGCAAAGACAAAGAAGTGTAGCTGAGGATTGAAGTACCTTCTCTGCTGCACGTAGTAGCTAAAGGTCCTTCAGATATGATTTTTGCTTCATAGCAGGCTCTGCAGTTTTTTCGCTGATTGACCAGTTTAGACACATTTCTCCAGTAGATCTACCGCTAAGCTTTTTTTCCTGGTGTAACTGTGAAAAGTCAGCGAAGGAAATAGACTGTATGGAACAAATCTCATTTCTTCCTTGACTTTGCTTTGTTGCCTCTATCGCTATGATTTCCCTAGTATCTGTTCAGGTTGAGCAGTGATGGCAGGCATTCCAAACGCACAGCCTTTCAACAGTCCTCACGCACACCCGCAGAAGTACATATTGGGCTACAATAACACACATGCTTGCTGAGAGAAAGATATGTGCTCGCATGCATGTGGAGAAACGGAGAGCTAGGGCAGAAGCTTACACCACCTCGAAACACGTGGGAACAATGTGTCCATGGTCATAGGCTCAAGTCTGTAGCTATCCTAGATGATGCAAGTCGTGCCGCTACCAGAATGTTACAGGAAAAGTATTTACTTTAGCAGGTGCACGATGTGCTTGCGTTCAACCATATACCACGGACGAGCTTGTGAATAGATGCTCTGCTCGTTTTTTCTCTTACGAGGTCTTCTGTTACATTTCTCTTGTTGATCTATTGCTAAGAATCTCCTGTCTCGCGACAGTGAAGACCCTGCCAAGGGAAAGAGGTAGCATGGCACCCCTACCTTCTTCTCTTTTTTTTCCTTTACTAGCAGAGTTCCCTCCAATCTGTCCACATGAAAACGTTAAGGCTGTGCAACCAAGCATACGCAGTAACTTTCCAACCAACAGCACAGTGGGCCTTACACCAGCCTAAGGAGGAATAGGGCCCAACACCTGCTTTCACGCACAGGGTCGTCAAACACAGGCAACCTTCCCACTGTTTATTCTCGAGCCGCCATATACATGAGTGTGCAGAATACTAAACATAAACAAACGTTTTTACACTGAGGCATGAACGTGCATTTCACATGAGTATTTCTGTAAATAAATGTGTTTGTGGACAGGCTTTTCTTATCTGTCTTTGTGTGAAGAATTATGTGATTTTTCAGTAGCTGCATACGCATGCAGGTGATGCTTGTGTGCACATATCTGAATGCTTCTGGCAACATGTCTGCGTTTGTTTCCCTGAGGAATCCTATTTGTTCTTTAGTCGCGTACAAGGGAGAGCAGGTTGGCTCCAACACAGAAGAAGACGCTGAGTATTCTGACCCGATCTCTTTCTCGAGGCATACCTAGTCCTACAAAGAAAACCACTAAGCCTTCGATTTGCATGAGAAATTCAACAAAATAGGCGTTAAAGAGGAAGAAAAGAAAAGGTCTTTTGTCAAGATTGTCCGTGTTGTATCTGCAGAAGAAAGATTTCCAAACAGGTCATTTAAGGAAAGAACAGCAGAGTCTGATATCGGTCCAAAAAATCATATCTGGAGGAACTTTGTCTGCTCATGCCACCAAGTGAAGGGAAAGGCCATAGGGATAGGGTTGGAAGGGGACCTGAACACACACAGTACAAGTTCGCCCCCACAAACGGAGTCCTCATATGCATCCCAGCACAGAGTATACTGCACCAGCGTAGAGCAGTTCCAGTACAAACACGAGTGGGCGACCAGCCTGGCTGGAGTGGAGAAAGGTTCTGGATACTGACAATCTCTTGTCAGTGCAGTCTCCACTTGCAGTAAAGACGGCTAAGGAACGAGCCATAGAAAGGGATCTCAGTCTGCGTTATTTCCTGTGCTTCTTGATCTCAGGATAGGAGATGCTTCGGATAGGTTTATTGTCAGCGTGTGTGCATGTGCACACCAGGCAGGTTTGTGAGACCATGGGATTTTGTGGCTGGGTTTATAGATGTGTAGGAAATAGGACGCGTATAGTGGTGTGTGATCACAACTGTGTGTGTTCAGTCTGATCTGTGAGTGTAAATATGAAGGAGTGTGTATGAAAACCTTGTGAGTATACAGAGCATGTATGTTTGCGTGCGCCATGATGTGTAACCAGCAGCGTGCATGTGCAGTGATGTGAGTACATAGATATCCACGCACGAGTTTTCATGTGCGTCCATATTTTTCCCTGCATCCCCAAGCATGGTTTCCCAGCTACTCTCTTCCTTTCGCAGGACTGCTGCAGAGAGCGTTTTGCAAAAAGGTCACCGCGAAGAATAGAGATTCGTTTATCTGGAGAGCAGGAATCCTGGAGTTATCAAGGAAACGGGTAGTAGAGATGTTCTTGCTGAAGTGGGAGTCCGCTCCCCGTGTGCAGTGAACCAATCTTAGAAACAGATGCTCTCTATTCAGAGCTGTACAAGTCTAGATGCTAGAAAGCAAACGTGTCAGCACAAAAGTCACAGTCATTATATGCCAAAACTTATCGCAACAACGACAACCTCAGGGCTGTCCTAGAGAGCCAATTGGTCAAACGTTTGCTTATTGGTTACACAATAATTGTGTCATCCCTGGGGACAGTTCTCATGGCACATGTCTCATGTTGAGTTGGCCTCTGCAGTCCTGTGGGTGTGCTTTTTGCAAAGATCATCCAAGGGACACCATCTGAATACGTTTGGTTAGGGTCAGGGTTTAGGGTTACGGTTTAGGTTAGGGTTCGGGTTCGGGTTAGCATTAGGGTTAGAGTTAGATTTCGGTTTTTTCCCCCAGGAGGGCTGTGCTTCAAAATGAATGTTTACTCACAAATGTGCAAGTCGTTGGTGTAAGACAAAGAGAAACCCACCGTAGTCAAGTTCGAAGCGTGTGTCTGGAGATGGATGGTTTAATTTTACGAGTTCACACCTATGCAATTTTAGTGCAGGAGGAAAATGAAAGCTAAGGTTTTTTGTGGTATGGTTAGGCATCCGCACACTTTTTAGAATAAGCGAATGACCGCGGTTTGTTCTTTATTTTAGTTTCCATCTTTGAAATTGCACGGCCAAATGCGCTCGGGGTCCCCGCAGGGCGGCAAGAAGGCGAGTGAGGATGAAGAGCGGGCCAATCAGACGGCGTGAGCAAGGTTGAGGGGCGAAGCGCTGATAGGCGGAGAGAATGGCGATTGACGTGCGTAGGCAGCCAATGAGGTTGGCGAAGTGGCGGTGCTTGTGAAGTCCCTACTGCGCATGCCCAAATGGGCGCAGTCCTCAGTCAGGTCTGGCGCAGGCTTGGGCTTGTGGTGGCGGAGCGCAGGAATGAGTATCCAATAGGAGTACAGCGCGGTGGGTGGAAAGCAGCCAATGAGAGCACGCCGACTCAATCCAGTTGGAATAGCTAGCTCCCTGGGAAGTGTGTCCGTGGTGTCTCGGGGGGGTACCGGGAATGAACGGGACGGGCGTCGGGGCGAGGGACGTGAGGTTGCAGATCTCTCGCTGCGGCCGTCTCCCGGGATCTGGAGGCAGGCGATTCAGGGCAGGGCAGTCCTTCGTAGGTCCCCAGAGCAGGCACAGGGTCATGAGGTGAAAGGAAAGGAAAGGAAAGGAAAGGAAGGAAAGGAAAGGAAAGGAAAGGAAAGGAAAGGAAAGAAAGGAAAGGAAAGGAAAGGAAAGGAAAGGAAAGGAAAGGAAAGGAAAGGAAAGGAAAAGCAAAGGAAAGGAAAGACAAAGGAAAGGAAAGGCAAAGGAAAGGAAAGGGAAGGCAAGGAAAGGAAAGGAAAGGAAAGGAAAGGAAAGGAAGGCAAGGCAAGGAAAGGCAAGGAAAGGAAAGGAAAGGAAGGCAAGGAAAGGCAAGGAAAGGAAAGGAAGGAAAGGAAAGGAAAGGAAAGGAAAGGAAAGGAAAGGAAAGGAAAGGAAAGGAAAGGAAAGGAAAGGAAAGGAAAGGAAAGGAAAGGCAAGGAAAGGAAAGGCAAGCAAAGGAAAGGCAAGGCAAGGCAAGGCAAGGCAAAGAAAGGAAAGGAAAGGAAAGGCAAGGAAAGGCAAGGCAAGGCAAGGCAAGGCAAGGCAAGGCAAGGCAAGGCAAGGCAAGGAAAGGCAAGGAAAGGAAAGGCAAGGAAAGGAAAGGAAAGGAAAGGAAAGGAAAGGAAAGGAAGGAAAGGAAAGGAAAGGAAAGGAAAGGAAAGGAAAGGAAAGGAAAGGAAAGGAAAGGAAAGGAAAGGAAAGGAAAGGAAAGGCAAGGCAAGGAAAGGAAAAGGAAAGGAATGGAAAGGAAAGGAAAGGAAAGGAAAGGAAAGGAAAGGAAAGGAAAGGAAAGGAAAGGAAAGGAAAGGAAAGAAAGGAAAGGAAAGGAAAGGAAAGGAAAGGAAAGGAAAGGAAAGGAAAGGAAAGGAAAGGAAAGGCAAGGCAAGGCAAGAAAGGAAAAGGAAAGGAATGGAAAGGAAAAGGCAAGGAAAGGAAAGGAAAGGAATGGAAAGGAAAAGGCAAGGAAAGGAATGGAAAGGAACAGGCAAGGAAAGGAAAGGCAAGGAAAAGAAAGGCAAGGAAGGTAAGGCAAGGAAGGAAAAGCAAGGCAAGGAAAGAAAAGGCAAGGAAAGGAAAGAAAAGGCAAGGAAAGACAAAGGCAAGGAAAGACAAAGGCAAGGCAAGGCAAGGCAAGGCAAGGAAAGGAAGGCAAGGAAAGGAAAGGCAAGGAAAGAAAAGGCAAGGAAAAGAAAGGGCAAGGCAAGGAAAGGCAAGGCAAGGAAAGAAAAGGCAAGGAAAGGAAAGAAAAGGCAAGGAAAGACAAAGGCAAGGCAAGGCAAGGCAAGGCAAGGCAAGGCAAGTCAAGAAAGGAAAGGCAAGGAAGGGAAAGGAAAGGAAAGGAAAGGAAAGAAAAGAAAGGAAGGAAAGGAAGGAAAGGAAAGGAAGGAAAGGAAAGGAAAGGAAAGGAAAGGAAAGGAAAGGAAAGGAAAGAAAGGAAAGGCAGGAAAGAAAGGCAAGGAAAGGCAAGGAAAGGCAAGGAAGGAAAGGAAAGGCAAGGCAAGGCAAGGAAAGGCAAGGAAAGGCAAGGAAAGGCAAGGAAAGGCAAGGAAAGGAAAGGAAAGGCAAGGAAAGGCAAGGAAAGGAAAGGCAAGGAAAGGAAAGGCAAGGAAAGGCAAGGAAAGGCAAGGAAAGGCAAGGAAAGGCAAGGAAAGGCAAGGAAAGGAAAGGAAAGGAAAGGAAAGGAAAGGAAAGGGAAGGAAAGGAAAGGAAAGGAAAGGAAAGGAAAGGAAAGGAAAGGAAAGGAAAGGAAAGGAAAGGAAAGGAAAGGCAAGGAAAGGAAAGGAAAGGAAAGGAAAGGAAAGGAAAGGAAAGGAAAGGAAAGGAAAGGAAAGGAAAGGAAAGGAAAGGAAAGGAAAGGAAAGGAAAGGAAAGGAAAGGAAAGGAAAGGAAAGGAAAGGAAAGGAAAGGAAAGGCAAGGAAAGGAAAGGAAAGGCAAGGAAAGGAAAGGAAAGGAAAGGAAAGGAAAGGAAGGACAAAAAAATAAAAAAATCAAAGCAAAACAACACTTGTATTCATTGTGTTTTTTGTCCTTGTATTGGAATTTGGAACTGAAACCCCCCAGTCTTTTCCGTCAAACAGTGTCTTTGAGGAAAGAAACGAGGCGAGGCGAGGCGAGGCGAGGCGAGGCGAGGCGAGGTGAGGCGAGGCGAGGCGAGGCGAGGCGAGGCGAGGCGAGGTGAGGCGAGGCGAGGCGAGGAGAGGAGAGGAGAGGAGAGGAGAGGAGAGGAGAGGAGAGTAGTTCTTGTCTGTTTCGCCCGGTGTTCTCTATGACAAGCCCTGAGCGAGCCCTGTGTCCTCCAAAACTGATACCACAGGCAGTAAGCTACTGGAAGTAAGGTTGCCCTGGCAACAAATCCGCACAGTAATTTTGCAAAAGAAGGACACTCTTAGGCTGCTCACTCCCCTATTTTGTAGGTACAGGGACTGATTCGGGGCCAGCACCCCAAAGTCTTCCTCCAAAGGGTGCTGGGCGCAGGGTTGCAGGCGGGGCTGCACATGTGTGTCTCCGTCACCCCCATCACACAATACCAGCACCCGGCAATGTAGCCGTCACGAGGCCCCGAGCAGGACACAAAGGAGCAGCCTGCGGTGCCCACTGCCAGATCTCAAAAAAATTAACATAAAATAAAGTAAATTTACAAATAAACAACAAAATAAAATAAAATCAAACAAAAGCAACCCTTGTATTCATTGATTTATGTGTCTATATGGGAATGTAGCGGTAGATTTGGCGAGGATGTTAGTTAAATGTAAATACACTCAAGTGACTTGCACCTGTCTGTAGAAAAAGTACATACATCACTCTAATTGTTTTACTGACCTTGTGTGCTTAATGAGTAGAACGTCTGTGTTAGATAACTTAGGCCTGCGAGAAGCTCTTGGCACCTTATCACTATGTCTGAGATTCTTGCTTTGTTGTGAGAAAGAGCGGGAGGCTGCGCCTGCCTGAAGCCTTGAAATACAGGCGAGCTCAGCAGACCCAGTGGTCTTCCAGCAGGGCTGAACTTACCAGCGCCTGCGTCCCCGCTTGTGTCACCTCTGCCTGGGAGCTTAGGTGCGACTTCGGAGATCCCCCAGTAGAGAGGTAACTAAAATACAACTTGCTCTTTGCAATGCCTTTGTGGCCTCTGGCTCTTCTTGCGATACGCCTGTGTATGTGTACACATTTGGCGTTAGTCGGAAGTCACTAGAACCAGCCGTGCTGGGGTTTGCAAAAACACCGGGGACAGGGAAGGCCTCGAGGGTGACTCCCCAAACTCCAGGATGGCTCAGTACGGAGCGCTGGGCCCCCGTGGCTGCTCTCCTGTCTGAACTGGCTCCGCCGGAGGCATGGCCTCAGATTGATGATGGGGCGGTGATTATCCCCCGGGTAATTCAGACAGCTATGCTAAGGTTTCCATGAAGAGCAGCATTGACTTCTTCTCGCAAATTGGCGGGGAGATTGGGATGGTTATTCGTTACTGCTCTTAGAGCTCTTGATCGTGAAGTTGTTGCATTGCAGAGTAAAATAAGAGGATTGGAAAAGCAGGTTGGGATTTTACAAGATGCAAAGGTGATCGCACAAGAAGTATTTACTGTCCAAGCAGAGCGGTGCTATGAGCTGCAAGATAATGTAGACCGGTTGCTAGTGTGTATTGCTAAGGAACAAAGGGAAAAATATGCAAAATGTGAGTTTCTTTGTTCTCAGGTTTGTGCTCTTGCTACAAAACGCTCTTGGAATCCCAAGGAATGGGATGGAAATACATGGAGTGAATCCTCAGACTCCAATATTGAGTGTGAATTTGATCCTGACTCAAAAGGCAGGGAGGTGGTGGGAGCACAACCCCCCCATACAAATGATGCAGCAGCACGAACAAGCAGATGAGGGGACGCAACTCGCTCGTACTCACTCTCCGAAGGAGTTAACGGCATTTTCAGAGATCTCTCAGCAGACGAGCGGGGAAGGAACACCGTCAAGGATTTTGCCAGCTTGGGATAGTGGAGCTGTGTCTCTCTGTTTGTTAGCAGATGAAAAAATTTCTTAAGCCCTCTAGCCAGTGATGATCAGGTACAACAATGATATGCTCAGCTGCAAACTGACAGAGGTCCGAACTGGCAAGATGTTATTGCACCTACGCTATGTCACAGTTTGCGTGCAGCAGTTTCAACAGCATATGCTGAACCTGTTGAATCTGTGTTGTCCGTGGAAATTGGTGCACAGCGGAGGAAAGTATTGATTTAGTGCAGCAGATGGAGGCTGTGTATGCATTGATTATGGGATCTGATCCGGACAGGTTAGCAGTGACAAGAAGTAGTAAAATGCAACTTTGGAGAGGAGTGCCTGCCTCACTAATACTCATGATTCTGCCAGCAGTGACAAATGCTGCAGGTAGTGCAGGCACTCTAGCAAATGCCTTGAGGGGAATTGGGGCTGTAATTTCAGGACCCCCTGTTTGGGTGGTGGATAACGGAAATCCGGCAAAACTGAAAGTTGTTACAGCACAGGCGATGAGAACACTAATGTGGAATGATTTAGTACAAGCTGGTATCCCACGATCAGAAATGGGTGGGATCATAGCATCAGATTTTTTTTGCATCTTGCAAAAGTCAGTGCTTATGCAAAAAAGCCACCCAACCCTAGTTCTCCCGCCAACACTGCACCCACCCTCCACCCCACCTGCCAGCTCAGTGCAAGACCAGTTTGCTTTTACCTGGCAACAAAAGCAATATACTTGCTGAGTACTGTCTCAGAGATACAAACACAGTCCCTCCGTTTGCCACCAAATGGTAGTAGCTGATATAGCACTATGGTTGGATACCGTTACTGTTTGCCATGGTATTGATGATCTGTTGATTATGGCAGTGTCAGAACTAGCACCTGAAACTTGCAGAGGAGCGCGAGTCCCCAGCTCTCTACGAAACAAATGCAGGGTGTCTGGACAGCGTCCCCTCCGCCACAGCAGGAAGTGCTGGAGTGGACGTGGAGGCAGCAGTAGAAATAACATTGATAGATTCAAAGGTGCATTGCATTCCATCCAATATGAAAGGTCCTCTCCGTCACGTGTTATGTGTGCTATTATCTGTACAATCATCAACACCAAGACAACGGTTTTTTGTCCTATCTGGTATGACTGATGCAGATTACTCAGGTGTATAAACGATCATGGTCCAAACCATAGCACCACCAGTAAACATCTCCAAAGGAGCAAAAATAGCACAATTGATTCCGTTTAAATCACGTGTGCCCAAATCTGGGGAGCGAATAAGAGGGAATACAGGTGTTGGGTCCACTGGACCACCACGAATATTACTCCCATTAAACATCCAAAAATCAAAACCTGAGGAGACTGTTCAAATTTAGGACCAAGCATCTCCATATGTTTGGGTAAAAAATGGATTATGAGTGTTCAGAAAGCAGCATATATTCACACCTGCCTACAGGCAAACTTTCGAAAGCCCCACACCCAAGGACTGAATGTATGTACAACCACTTGCACCAGTGTGCGCAGTCTCACAGAAGAACCAACGTGTTTGCGTTCAACCATATATCACAAGAAAGGTTGTGAACAGATGCTCGGCTGCTCTTTCTCCGTGCGGCATACTTTTTTGCGTTTCTCTTTCAGATCGCAAACTTAGCGGTATACCGAGAGGAAGAGGTAAAGCAGGAAATCTTGCCGTGTGCCTTCTATAGTGTTGGAACCTAGCTGCTATCTCTTCTGTTTGTCCACGTGCACACAGAGGAGTCCGGAAAAGGCGCAGAAACCTTTCCACAAGCCTTCAGGTATTTGTACCCACCACAAAGTGCATGCATATGCAGCCAGAGAAAAGCACGTATCTTTTCATACACTGATATATAAGCAAAAACGTGGCAACACAAATGCACACCTGCAATCACGCCCTCTCACATCTCTTTACAGAAAGACTTATGTGAAAAGTACTTCCATTGTTGAGGGTAAACACGTCTGTTTATGTTTGGGATACTGCACACACGTATGCGTGTCTGCACGAGAGAATACACATTTGGAGAGCACCTGCAGATACGTGCCTGTTCTTGGACAATCCTGTGGGTGGAAGCACTTGTGCTTACAAATGCTTGTCTGTCCACGTGTGTGCCTTGACGTGGGCTCCATTCATGTTTAGGCGTGAGTGTACTGCTGTGCTGTTCTATGGAAAGGTTCCGTGTATATGGTGATGCACAGTCCTGCATTTCTCGTCTGGACGGATGCAAGGGATATCTGCTAGTAAAGGAACAAAGACAGACGTAGGCAGAACTGAATGCTGTGCCGTGATACTTTTCTCCTAAGGCAAATGCTTCGCAGTCATATGAGGAAAGACGCTTTGCAATCGATCTACAAGAGAAAAGAAGCAGAACATGTCATAACTAGAAAGAACAGCAGAGCATCTCTTCACAAGCTTGCCCCTCATGTATAGCTGAGGGCAAACATTGTGTGCTTGTGCGAGAGCAAGTGTAACTCTTTGTTTGGTAGCTTTGCACAGTTACAAGTGGTGGCACGACTGTCAATGTCTAGGATACCTGCAGACTTGACCCAGTGTGCGTGGAGAGAGTGTGCCTGAAAGTCTGCATGCCTAAGTGCCTGCTGTATATATCCATCTCTCCACACGCATGTGAGTCTTTCTCTCAACAAGCATGTGTGTTAATTTCATTGCACATGTACATCAGCGCAGCAACATTCGAAAGGAATGAGCTCAACTGATTGTCTCTTTTGGCAGTATGTGTGTTGGTTGTACTTCTGTGTATCGGAACAATCAAGGTCGCTCAAGTGAACAGAGAAAAGGGAAATCATCTAGGCAGAGGCAACAAAGCAGAAACGAGGCAGGATTGTATTGTGTTTGATATAGGCGGTTTCCCTAGGCTGAGTTTTGGCAGTTACACGGGAAAAACACTGAGTGGTAGATCTACCAGAGAAACTTTTCCAAAGAGGCCATTTACCGAATGAAGCTGGAGAACCTCTTATTGGGCCTATGCCTCAATGTCTATGTAGGATTTTTGTTCTCTCCTTGATGAACAGTCAAAGTGTACCTGAGCATTAGCTTCCCCGGGAAACTTGCACTCTTTTTTTGCTGAATAGCAAAAAGAAGGGTAGGCAAGTCAGGACAACAAACAGCAGGGGACGCAGTGGCATGGATCCTGGCCAGATACCAGGAAAAAAGCCAAATACAGGCGAGGCGGAGAGGTGGGCCATGCATTTGTCTTCAGGTAGTTCCTGGGTTGCCTTCTTCTGGAAGATTGTGACCTTGATAAGACCGTGTCTGCAATACCTGGGGTTGTGGTTTGCAAGCTTGTGACTCCCACAGATTCCTAATGTATTCAAATATTCTATAAGCACGCTTGTTACTTTTTCATACTTGGCATATATTGCTTTAGAGTGATTGCTTGATTTGTCTCGGAGTCCTAAAGAAAACCCCTATATTCCTCTGTTGGTGTGTGATTTAAAGATCAATGATAGCTTGTAGTACATCTGCTGTTGCATTGTAAAATAGAATGGTGCATGCTAAGCAGGAAGCAATGCTCTGTTTATGTGAATTGTACTTTTCTGTTGTTGCAATAAGCAATGCTACCTGCAGGAGGACAAAGACCTTCCAATCGTACTCTGTTAAGGCCATTAAGGATGTAAGCCACTGCCCACCACCTGAGTTACACCCTGCCCGTTCATCGTTCTCAGCTTGAGTCAGCTGCTTTTCCTTGCTCCCTGGCAGTACACAGTAAAAAAAGTCATGTGCTGTCCTTTTAGTTTAGAAGAGATAAAGTTGATTTTCCTTACTACGTCACTGCAGACTATAGTCAACTGGTGTGGCCCACATGCAAAGAGATTAGACTGCTTCTTTGTTCTATTTCAAATTAAAACAATGGTGTTACACTTATTGCCTGCCTTAAAACCCAGCAATATTTAAAGGAGAGAGAACTGAGCTGTTCTATGATAGGCACACACATCAGACAACGCCTCCAGCTCTAGATTGGAAAACACGATGATTGTGTGAATACGAGCACTGCAAAAGCGTCCGGTCTTTGGAGAACTTATGGAGAATAACAACAAGTGCTGTTAAATGAAAGAAAGTCTGCTTAAAAGTGTAGTCTTTGCTCTTAAGTTCGTACTTTTTTTCACCTCAATACATCTTTGGATAGAAGCAAAACACCCTCCGCACCTGTAAGATGGGCACAACTATCACAAAAGCAAAATTTTAATTCCTCACACATAGGGACCTAATACTGATCACCGGCTTTGCTCTCACCCCCATTCCCTCACTTCTATTTCAGTAAGTCATGGAATCTCCCTACAGATGGGAAGAGCATTCAGGTACCCAGTTCCCTCTACATGTGGCTTGGCCCAGACTGTGAAGGAAATGAGAAACCCTATTCCCTGGGCCATGCATGTGGCCATGCAGATTCTTCCCCAACCAGACCCTTTTAAAGCATGGGCAATGATTCTCTCCTCCTATCATTCTGTAGTCATTACCACTTCAAAAATGAATCCCCAACTTATATGAATGCCGTCAGCAACACATGCAGACTCCTTCCCTATTTATATTCAGAAATCAAGGTGAATACATATGCCCACTGGCGATCACACACAATTATGCACCTACAATTTCGGGGATATATAGGCAAAGACACAGTATGGCATAATCGCTCTAAGCTGCCTAGTTCATAAGTGCACACACACAGAGAATAAACCAATCCTTATCGATAGAAACACCTACCATGAAGTAAGAAATGCTGGAAATAAAGAAGGCTAAGATCCCTTTCTTCGGCTCTGTTCTCTAGCTCTCTTACTCCAAGCAGACAGACAAGACGGACAAGAGATTTTCAGAATCCTGATCCTTTCCCCACTCCAACTATGCTGGTCACACATACGTTTGACTATTAGAATTGCTTTAGGCTGGTGCAATATTCTATGTGATGGGCGGCATAAGAGGACTCTGCGTGTGTGGGCGCATATGTACTCTGTGTGTGCAGAGCTCCTTCTTACTCAATTCCAATAGTGCTGATGAGAGTTGTTGGAAGAGAGGGGAGCCCAGGCACATTCCAGGCAATTGTAAGGGAAAGAAGGACGAAAAGAGTGTTGTTTAAAGAAGAAATAAAGAGGGTGAAGAGGTGCTGAGGATGGAAGCTTTTCCTTGCTGGCAGGAAGTAGCCCAAGATCCTTCAGAGGCGAATTTTGCTTGACAGCAGTCTCTGCCCTTCTTTAGCTAAAGGACATATTTGGCAACATTATATATCAGTGTGTCAACATGGATTTGCTTTTAGGTATATGCGTTTGCATGCAGGTTGTAGTTTTAGCACATACATGTATTTTTGTGGAAAGACTTCTGCCCGTGTCTCGGTGAGGAATCCTATATGCGCATTTGGACTCAGACAGGGGAGAGCAGTAGGCTCCAACACTGAAGAAGGCAGACTGCGACTTTTCCTACGCAATCTGTTTCTCTCGGCATACCTAGTCCTACAAAGAAATCTACTAAACGTTCGATCTGCCAGAGAAATACAAAAAAACATGCCGTGCAGAGGAAGAATAGCACAGTGTTCACAAGCTTATCCATGATGTATGGTGGAACGCAAGCACGTTCCTATTTCTGTGAGGGTAAGCACGTTCCTGAAGGACTACGCTGGCGCAAGTGCTTGTACATATATATGCAATCCTTGGCTTTCAGAGGCGTGCCTGTAGGCAGGTGCGAGAATAAGCCACAGTCTGTGAACAGGAATGTTCGCTTTTTTACCCAGAGATGCAGAAGTGTTTTCGCCCTTAAACGAGTGGCACACAGGTACCTCTGCAGATAAGCAACCCCTTAAGCGCCTCTATGCACATCGCGACGGAAACGGAGTACTTTGCCTCTTCCTGAACACGCCGTCATCTGTACACACACAGACACAAGAACGTGTTTACGTGCAGCCACAAGCTTTCTAATCTTTCTCTGGCTATCTTCCCTGTCACTCTTTACTCCAAACAGAGAATGCACGGACAAGAGATTCACAACCTTCTGAACTTTTCCCCAGTCCAGTCAGGCTGACCACACATACGTGTGAGTATTGGAACTGCTCTACGCTGGAGCAGTATTCTCTGTGATGGGAGGCATCTGAGGAGTCTGCGTGTGGAGGGTCAAAACGGCATGTGTGTGCAGATCTCCTTCTAACCCTGTTGCAGAAGTGCTGATGAGAGGGATTGGAAGGCAGGGGAAGCACAGGCACACTCCATGAAGTGAAAGAAGTGAAAGAAGTGAAAGAAGAACGAAGAGAGTGCGCTCTAAACGAGAGGCAAAGACAAAGAAGTGTAGCTGAGGATTGAAGTACCTTCTCTGCTGCACGTAGTAGCTAAAGGTCCTTCAGATATGATTTTTGCTTCATAGCAGGCTCTGCAGTTTTTTCGCTGATTGACCAGTTTAGACACATTTCTCCAGTAGATCTACCGCTAAGCTTTTTTCCTGGTGTAACTGTGAAAAGTCAGCGAAGGGAAATAGACTGTATGGAACAAATCTCATTTCTTCCTTGACTTTGCTTTGTTGCCTCTATCGCTATGATTTCCCTAGTATCTGTTCAGGTTGAGTAGTGATGGCAGGCATTCCAAACGCACAGCCTTTCAACAGTCCTCACGCACACCCGCAGAAGTACATATTGGGCTACAATAACACACATGCTTGCTGAGAGAAAGATATGTGCTCGCATGCATGTGGAGAAACGGAGAGCTAGGGCAGAAGCTTACACCACCTCGAAACACGTGGGAACAATGTGTCCATGGTCATAGGCTCAAGTCTGTAGCTATCCTAGATGATGCAAGTCGTGCCGCTACCAGAATGTTACAGGAAAAGTATTTACTTTAGCAGGTGCACGATGTGCTTGCGTTCAACCATATACCACGGACGAGCTTGTGAATAGATGCTCTGCTCGTTTTTTTCTCTTACGAGGTCTTCTGTTACATTTCTCTTGTTGATCTATTGCTAAGAATCTCCTGTCTCGCGACAGTGAAGACCCTGCCAAGGGAAAGAGGTAGCATGGCACCCCTACCTTCTTCTCTTTTTTTTCCTTTACTAGCAGAGTTCCCTCCAATCTGTCCACATGAAAAACGTTAAGGCTGTGCAACCAAGCATACGCAGTAACTTTCCAACCAACAGCACAGTTGGGCCTTACACCAGCCTAAGGAGGAATAGGGCCCAACACCTGCTTTCACGCACAGGGTCGTCAAACACAGGCAACCTTCCCACTGTTTATTCTCGAGCCGCCATATACATGAGTGTGCAGAATACTAAACATAAACAAACGTTTTTACACTGAGGCATGAACGTGCATTTCACATGAGTATTTCTGTAAATAAATGTGTTTGTGGACAGGCTTTTCTTATCTGTCTTTGTGTGAAGAATTATGTGATTTTTCAGTAGCTGCATACGCATGCAGGTGATGCTTGTGTGCACATATCTGAATGCTTCTGGCAACATGTCTGCGTTTGTTTCCCTGAGGAATCCTATTTGTTCTTTAGTCGCGTACAAGGGAGAGCAGGTTGGCTCCAACACAGAAGAAGACGCTGAGTATTCTGACCCGATCTCTTTCTCGAGGCATACCTAGTCCTACAAAGAAAACCACTAAGCCTTCGATTTGCATGAGAAATTCAACAAAATAGGCGTTAAAGAGGAAGAAAAGAAAAGGGTCTTTTGTCAAGATTGTCCGTGTTGTATCTGCAGAAGAAAGATTTCCAAACAGGTCATTTAAGGAAAGAACAGCAGAGTCTGATATCGGTCCAAAAAATCATATCTGGAGGAACTTTGTCTGCTCATGCCACCAAGTGAAGGGAAAGGCCATAGGGATAGGGTTGGAAGGGGACCTGAACACACACAGCACAAGTTCGCCCCCACAAACGGAGTCCTCATATGCATCCCAGCACAGAGTATACTGCACCAGCGTAGAGCAGTTCCAGTACAAACACGAGTGGGCGACCAGCCTGGCTGGAGTGGAGAAAGGTTCTGGATACTGACAATCTCTTGTCAGTGCAGTCTCCACTTGCAGTAAAGACGGCTAAGGAACAGAGCCATAGAAAGGGATCTCAGTCTGCGTTATTTCCTGTGGTTCTTGATCTCAGGATAGGAGATGCTTCGGATAGGTTTATTGTCAGCGTGTGTGCATGTGCACACCAGGCAGGTTTGTGAGACCATGGGATTTTGTGGCTGGGTTTATAGATGTGTAGGAAATAGGACGCGTATATTGGTGTGTGATCACAACTGTGTGTGTTCAGTCTGATCTGTGAGTGTAAATATGGAAGGAGTGTGTATGAAACCTTGTGAGTATACAGGAGCATGTATGTTTGCGTGCGCCATGATGTGTAACCAGCAGCGTGCATGTGCAGTGATGTGAGTACATAGATATCCACGCACGAGTTTTCATGTGCGTCCATATTTTTCCCTGCATCCCCAAGCATGGTTTCCCAGCTACTCTCTTCCTTTCGCAGGACTGCTGCAGAGAGCGTTTTGCAAAAAGGTCACCGCGAAGAATAGAGATTCGTTTATCTGGAGAGCAGGAATCCTGGAGTTATCAAGGAAACGGGTAGTAGAGATGTTCTTGCTGAAGTGGGAGTCCGCTCCCCGTGTGCAGTGAACCAATCTTAGAAACAGATGCTCTCTATTTCAGAGCTGTACAAGTCTAGATGCTAGAAAGCAAACGTGTCAGCAACAAAAGTCACAGTCATTATATGCCAAAACTTATCGCAACAACGACAACCTCAGGGCTGTCCTAGAGAGCCAATTGTTCAAACGTTTGCTTATTGGTTACACAATAATTGTGTCATCCCTGGGGACAGGTCTCATGGCACATGTCTCATGTTGAGTTGGCCTCTGCAGTCCTGTGGGTGTGCTTTTTGCAAAGATCATCCAAGGGACACCATCTGAATACGTTTGGTTAGGGTCAGGGTTTAGGGTTACGGTTTAGGTTAGGGTTCGGGTTCGGGTTAGCATTAGGGTTAGAGTTAGATTTCGGTTTTTTCCCCCAGGAGGGGCTGTGCTTCAAAATGAATGTTTACTCACAAATGTGCAAGTCCGTTGGTGTAAGACAAACAGAAACCCACCGTAGTCAAGTTCGAAGCGTGTGTCTGGGAGATGGATGGTTTAATTTTACGAGTTCACACCTATGCAATTTTAGTGCAGGAGGAAAATGAAAGCTAAGGTTTTTTTGTGGTATGGTTAGGCATCCGCACACCTTTTTAGAATAAGCGAATGACCGCGGTTTGTTCTTTATTTTAGTTTCCATCTTTGAAATTGCACGGCCAAATGCGCTCGGGGTCCCCGCAGGGCGGCAAGAAGGCGAGTGAGGATGAAGAGCGGGCCAATCAGACGGCGTGAGCAAGGTTGAGGGGCGAAGCGCTGATAGGCGGAGAGAATGGCGATTGACGTGCGTAGGCAGCCAATGAGGTTGGCGAAGTGGCGGTGCTTGTGAAGTCCCTACTGCGCATGCCCAAATGGGCGCAGTCCTCAGTCAGGTCTGGCGCAGGCTTGGGCTTGTGGTGGCGGAGCGCAGGAATGAGTATCCAATAGGAGTACAGCGCGGTGGGGTGGAAAGCAGCCAATGAGAGCACGCCGACTCAATCCAGTTGGAATAGCTAGCTCCCTGGAAAGTGTGTCCGTGGTGTCTCGGGGGGGTACCGGGAATGAACGGGACGGGCGTCGGGGCGAGGGACGTGAGGTTGCAGATCTCTCGCTGCGGCCGTCTCCCGGGGATCTGGAGGCAGGCGATTCAGGGCAGGGCAGTCCTTCGTAAGGTCCCCAGAGCAGGCAGAGGGTCATGAGGTGACAGGAAAGGAAAGGAAAGGAAAGGAAAGGAAAGGAAAGGAAAGGAAAGGAAAGGAAAGGAAAGGAAAGGAAAGGAAAGGAAAGGAAAGGAAAGGAAAGGAAAGGAAAGGAAAGGAAAGAAAAGGCAAGGAAAGACAAAGGCAAGGCAAGGCAAGGCAAGGCAAGGCAAGGCAAGTCAAGGAAAGGAAAGGCAAGGAAGGGAAAGGAAAGGAAAGGAAAGGAAAGAAAAGGAAAGGAAAGGAAAGGAAAGGAAAGGAAAGGAAAGGAAAGGAAAGGAAAGGAAAGGAAAGGAATTAAAGGAAAGGAAAGGAAAAGAAAGGAAAGGCAAGGCAAGGCAAGGCAAGGCAAGGCAAGGCAAGGCAAGGAAAGGAAAGGCAAGGAAAGGCAAGGAAAGGCAAGGAAGGAAAGGCAAGGAAAGGCAAGGAAAGGCAAGGAAAGGAAAGGCAGGGAAAGGAAAGGCAAGGAAAGGAAAGGCAAGGAAAGGCAAGGAAAGGCAAGGAAAGGCAAGGAAAGGCAAGGAAAGGCAAGGAAAGGCAAGGAAAGGCAAGGAAAGGAAAGGGAAGGAAAGGGAAGGGAAGGGAAGGAAAAGGAAGGGAAGGGAAGGGAAGAAATGAAAGGAAAGGAAAGGAAAGGAAAGGAAAGGAAAGGAAAGGAAAGGAAAGGAAAGGAAAGGAAAGGAAAGGAAAGGAAAGGAAAGGAAAGGAAAGGAAAGGAACGGAAGGACAAAAAAATAAAAAAATCAAAGCAAAACAACACTTGTATTCATTGTGTTTTTTGTCCTTGTATTGGAATTTGGAACTGAAACCCCCCAGTCTTTTCCGTCAAACAGTGTCTTTGAGGAAAGAAACGAGGCGTGGCGAGGCGAGGCGAGGCGAGGCGAGGCGAGGCGAGGCGAGGCGAGGAGAGGAGAGGAGAGGAGAGGAGAGGAGAGGAGAGGAGAGGAGAGTAGTTCTTGTCTGTTTCGCCCGGTGTTCTCTATGACAAGCCCTGAGCGAGCCCTGTGTCCTCCAAAACTGATACCACAGGCAGTAAGCTACTGGAAGTAAGGTTGCCCTGGCAACAAATCCGCACAGTAATTTTGCAAAAGAAGGACACTCTTAGGCTGCTCACTCCCCTATTTTGTAGGTACAGGGACTGATTCGGGGCCAGCACCCCAAAGTCTTCCTCCAAAGGGTGCTGGGCGCAGGGTTGCAGGCGGGGCTGCACATGTGTGTCTCCGTCACCCCCATCACACAATACCAGCACCCGGCAATGTAGCCGTCACGAGGCCCCGAGCAGGACACAAAGGAGCAGCCTGCGGTGCCCACTGCCAGATCTCAAAAAAATTAACATAAAATAAAGTAAATTTACAAATAAACAACAAAATAAAATGAAATCAAACAAAAGCAACCCTTGTATTCATTGATTTATGTGTCTATATGGGAATGTAGCGGTAGATTTGGCGAGGATGTTAGTTAAATGTAAATACACTCAAGTGACTTGCACCTGTCTGTAGAAAAAGTACATACATCACTCTAATTGTTTGACTGACCTTGTGTGCTTAATGAGTAGAACGTCTGTGTTAGATAACTTAGGCCTGCGAGAAGCTCTTGGCACCTTATCACTATGTCTGAGATTCTTGCTTTGTTGTGAGAAAGAGCGGGAGGCTGCGCCTGCCTGAAGCCTTGAAATACAGGCGAGCTCAGCAGACCCAGTGGTCTTCCAGCAGGGCTGAACTTACCAGCGCCTGCGTCCCCGCTTGTGTCACCTCTGCCTGGGAGCTTAGGTGCGACTTCGGAGATCCCCCAGTAGAGAGGTAACTAAAATACAACTTGCTCTTTGCAATGCCTTTGTGGCCTCTGGCTCTTCTTGCGATACGCCTGTGTATGTGTACACATTTGGCGTTAGTCGGAAGTCACTAGAACCAGCCGTGCTGGGGTTTGCAAAAACACCGGGGACAGGGAAGGCCTCGAGGGTGACTCCCCAAACTCCAGGATGGCTCAGTACGGAGCGCTGGGCCCCCGTGGCTGCTCTCCTGTCTGAACTGGCTCCGCCGGAGGCATGGCCTCAGATTGATGATGGGGCGGTGATTATCCCCCGGGTAATTCAGACAGCTATGCTAAGGTTTCCATGAAGAGCAGCATTGACTTCTTCTCGCAAATTGGCGGGGAGATTGGGATGGTTATTCGTTACTGCTCTTAGAGCTCTTGATCGTGAAGTTGTTGCATTGCAGAGTAAAATAAGAGGATTGGAAAAGCAGGTTGGGATTTTACAAGATGCAAAGGTGATCGCACAAGAAGTATTTACTGTCCAAGCAGAGCGGTGCTATGAGCTGCAAGATAATGTAGACCGGTTGCTAGTGTGTATTGCTAAGGAACAAAGGGAAAAATATGCAAAATGTGAGTTTCTTTGTTCTCAGGTTTGTGCTCTTGCTACAAAACGCTCTTGGAATCCCAAGGAATGGGATGGAAATACATGGAGTGAATCCTCAGACTCCAATATTGAGTGTGAATTTGATCCTGACTCAAAAGGCAGGGAGGTGGTGGGAGCACAACCCCCCCATACAAATGATGCAGCAGCACGAACAAGCAGATGAGGGGACGCAACTCGCTCGTACTCACTCTCCGAAGGAGTTAACGGCATTTTCAGAGATCTCTCAGCAGACGAGCGGGGAAGGAACACCGTCAAGGATTTTGCCAGCTTGGGATAGTGGAGCTGTGTCTCTCTGTTTGTTAGCAGATGAAAAAATTTCTTAAGCCCTCTAGCCAGTGATGATCAGGTACAACAATGATATGCTCAGCTGCAAACTGACAGAGGTCCGAACTGGCAAGATGTTATTGCACCTACGCTATGTCACAGTTTGCGTGCAGCAGTTTCAACAGCATATGCTGAACCTGTTGAATCTGTGTTGTCCGTGGAAATTGGTGCACAGCGGAGGAAAGTATTGATTTAGTGCAGCAGATGGAGGCTGTGTATGCATTGATTATGGGATCTGATCCGGACAGGTTAGCAGTGACAAGAAGTAGTAAAATGCAACTTTGGAGAGGAGTGCCTGCCTCACTAATACTCATGATTCTGCCAGCAGTGACAAATGCTGCAGGTAGTGCAGGCACTCTAGCAAATGCCTTGAGGGGAATTGGGGCTGTAATTTCAGGACCCCCTGTTTGGGTGGTGGATAACGGAAATCCGGCAAAACTGAAAGTTGTTACAGCACAGGCGATGAGAACACTAATGTGGAATGATTTAGTACAAGCTGGTATCCCACGATCAGAAATGGGTGGGATCATAGCATCAGATTTTTTTTGCATCTTGCAAAAGTCAGTGCTTATGCAAAAAAGCCACCCAACCCTAGTTCTCCCGCCAACACTGCACCCACCCTCCACCCCACCTGCCAGCTCAGTGCAAGACCAGTTTGCTTTTACCTGGCAACAAAAGCAATATACTTGCTGAGTACTGTCTCAGAGATACAAACACAGTCCCTCCGTTTGCCACCAAATGGTAGTAGCTGATATAGCACTATGGTTGGATACCGTTACTGTTTGCCATGGTATTGATGATCTGTTGATTATGGCAGTGTCAGAACCAGCACCTGAAACTTGCAGAGGAGCGCGAGTCCCCAGCTCTCTACGAAACAAATGCAGGGTGTCTGGACAGCGTCCCCTCCGCCACAGCAGGAAGTGCTGGAGTGGACGTGGAGGCAGCAGTAGAAATAACATTGATAGATTCAAAGGTGCATTGCATTCCATCCAATATGAAAGGTCCTCTCCGTCACGTGTTATGTGTGCTATTATCTGTACAATCATCAACACCAAGACAACGGTTTTTTGTCCTATCTGGTATGACTGATGCAGATTACTCAGGTGTATAAACGATCATGGTCCAAACCATAGCACCACCAGTAAACATCTCCAAAGGAGCAAAAATAGCACAATTGATTCCGTTTAAATCACGTGTGCCCAAATCTGGGGAGCGAATAAGAGGGAATACAGGTGTTGGGTCCACTGTACCACCACGAATATTACTCCCATTAAACATCCAAAAATCAAAACCTGAGGAGACTGTTCAAATTTAGGACCAAGCATCTCCATATGTTTGGGTAAAAAATGGATTATGAGTGTTCAGAAAGCAGCATATATTCACACCTGCCTACAGGCAAACTTTCGAAAGCCCCACACCCAAGGACTGAATGTATGTACAACCACTTGCACCAGTGTGCGCAGTCTCACAGAAGAACCAACGTGTTTGCGTTCAACCATATATCACAAGAAAGGTTGTGAACAGATGCTCGGTTGCTCTTTCTCCGTGCGGCATACTTTTTTGCGTTTCTCTTTCAGATCGCAAACTTAGCGGTATACCGAGAGGAAGAGGTAAAGCAGGAAATCTTGCCGTGTGCCTTCTATAGTGTTGGAACCTAGCTGCTATCTCTTCTGTTTGTCCACGTGCACACAGAGGAGTCCGGAAAAGGCGCAGAAACCTTTCCACAAGCCTTCAGGTATTTGTACCCACCACAAAGTGCATGCATATGCAGCCAGAGAAAAGCACGTATCTTTTCATACACTGATATATAAGCAAAAACGTGGCAACACAAATGCACACCTGCAATCACGCCCTCTCACATCTCTTTACAGAAAGACTTATGTGAAAAGTACTTCCATTGTTGAGGGTAAACACGTCTGTTTATGTTTGGGATACTGCACACACGTATGCGTGTCTGCACGAGAGAATACACATTTGGAGAGCACCTGCAGATACGTGCCTGTTCTTGGCCGATCCTGTGGGTGGAAGCACTTGTGCTTACAAATGCTTGTCTGTCCACGTGTGTGCCTTGACGTGGGCTCCATTCATGTTTAGGCGTGAGTGTACTGCTGTGCTCTTCTATGGAAAGGTTCCGTGTATATGGTGATGCACAGTCCTGCATTTCTCGTCTGGACGGATGCAAGGGATATCTGCTAGTAAAGGAACAAAGACAGACGTAGGCAGAACTGAATGCTGTGCCGTGATACTTTTCTCCTAAGGCAAATGCTTCGCAGTCATATGAGGAAAGACGCTTTGCAATCGATCTACAAGAGAAAAGAAGCAGAACATGTCATAACTAGAAAGAACAGCAGAGCATCTCTTCACAAGCTTGCCCCTCATGTATAGCTGAGGGCAAACATTGTGTGCTTGTGCGAGAGCAAGTGTAACTCTTTGTTTGGTAGCTTTGCACAGTTACAAGTGGTGGCACGACTGTCAATGTCTAGGATACCTGCAGACTTGACCCAGTGTGCGTGGAGAGAGTGTGCCTGAAAGTCTGCATGCCTAAGTGCCTGCTGTATATATCCATCTCTCCACACGCATGTGAGTCTTTCTCTCAACAAGCATGTGTGTTAATTTCATTGCACATGTACATCAGCGCAGCAACGTTCGAAAGGAATGAGCTCAACTGATTGTCTCTTTTGGCAGTATGTGTGTTGGTTGTACTTCTGTGTATCGGAACAATCAAGGTCGCTCAAGTGAACAGAGAAAAGGGAAATCATCTAGGCAGAGGCAACAAAGAAGAAACGAGGCAGGATTGTATTGTGTTTGATATAGGCGGTTTCCCTAGGCTGAGTTTTGGCAGTTACACGGGAAAAACACTGAGTGGTAGATCTACCAGAGAAACTTTTCCAAAGAGGCCATTTACCGAATGAAGCTGGAGAACCTCTTATTGGGCCTATGCCTCAATGTCTATGTAGGATTTTTGTTCTCTCCTTGATGAACAGTCAAAGTGTACCTGAGCATTAGCTTCCCCGGGAAACTTGCACTCTTTTTTTGCTGAATAGCAAAAAGAAGGGTAGGCAAGTCAGGACAACAAACAGCAGGGGACGCAGTGGCATGGATCCTGGCCAGATACCAGGAAAAAAGCCAAATACAGGCGAGGCGGAGAGGTGGGCCATGCATTTGTCTTCAGGTAGTTCCTGGGTTGCCTTCTTCTGGAAGATTGTGACCTTGATAAGACCGTGTCTGCAATACCTGGGGTTGTGGTTTGCAAGCTTGTGACTCCCACAGATTCCTAATGTATTCAAATATTCTATAAGCACGCTTGTTACTTTTTCATACTTGGCATATATTGCTTTAGAGTGATTGCTTGATTTGTCTCGGAGTCCTAAAGAAAACCCCTATATTCCTCTGTTGGTGTGTGATTTAAAGATCAATGATAGCTTGTAGTACATCTGCTGTTGCATTGTAAAATAGAATGGTGCATGCTAAGCAGGAAGCAATGCTCTGTTTATGTGAATTGTACTTTTCTGTTGTTGCAATAAGCAATGCTACCTGCAGGAGGACAAAGACCTTCCAATCGTACTCTGTTAAGGCCATTAAGGATGTAAGCCACTGCCCACCACCTGAGTTACACCCTGCCCGTTCATCGTTCTCAGCTTGAGTCAGCTGCTTTTCCTTGCTCCCTGGCAGTACACAGTAAAAAAAGTCATGTGCTGTCCTTTTAGTTTAGAAGAGATAAAGTTGATTTTCCTTACTACGTCACTGCAGACTATAGTCAACTGGTGTGGCCCACATGCAAAGAGATTAGACTGCTTCTTTGTTCTATTTCAAATTAAAACAATGGTGTTACACTTATTGCCTGCCTTAAAACCCAGCAATATTTAAAGGAGAGAGAACTGAGCTGTTCTATGATAGGCACACACATCAGACAACGCCTCCAGCTCTAGATTGGAAAACACGATGATTGTGTGAATACGAGCACTGCAAAAGCGTCCGGTCTTTGGAGAACTTATGGAGAATAACAACAAGTGCTGTTAAATGAAAGAAAGTCTGCTTAAAAGTGTAGTCTTTGCTCTTAAGTTCGTACTTTTTTTCACCTCAATACATCTTTGGATAGAAGCAAAACACCCTCCGCACCTGTAAGATGGGCACAACTATCACAAAAGCAAAATTTTAATTCCTCACACATAGGGACCTAATACTGATCACCGGCTTTGCTCTCACCCCCATTCCCTCACTTCTATTTCAGTAAGTCATGGAATCTCCCTACAGATGGGAAGAGCATTCAGGTACCCGGTTCCCTCTACATGTGGCTTGGCCCAGACTGTGAAGGAAATGAGAAACCCTATTCCCTGGGCCATGCATGTGGCCATGCAGATTCTTCCCCAACCAGACCCTTTTAAAGCATGGGCAATGATTCTCTCCTCCTATCATTCTGTAGTCATTACCACTTCAAAAATGAATCCCCAACTTATATGAATGCCGTCAGCAACACATGCAGACTCCTTCCCTATTTATATTCAGAAATCAAGGTGAATACATATGCCCACTGGCGATCACACACAATTATGCACCTACAATTTCGGGGATATATAGGCAAAGACACAGTATGGCATAATCGCTCTAAGCTGCCTAGTTCATAAGTGCACACACACAGAGAATAAACCAATCCTTATCGATAGAAACACCTACCATGAAGTAAGAAATGCTGGAAATAAAGAAGGCTAAGATCCCTTTCTTCGGCTCTGTTCTCTAGCTCTCTTACTCCAAGCAGACAGACAAGACGGACAAGAGATTTTCAGAATCCTGATCCTTTCCCCACTCCAACTATGCTGGTCACACATACGTTTGACTATTAGAATTGCTTTAGGCTGGTGCAATATTCTATGTGATGGGCGGCATAAGAGGACTCTGCGTGTGTGGGCGCATATGTACTCTGTGTGTGCAGAGCTCCTTCTTACTCAATTCCAATAGTGCTGATGAGAGTTGTTGGAAGAGAGGGGAGCCCAGGCACATTCCAGGCAATTGTAAGGGAAAGAAGGACGAAAAGAGTGTTGTTTAAAGAAGAAATAAAGAGGGTGAAGAGGTGCTGAGGATGGAAGCTTTTCCTTGCTGGCAGGAAGTAGCCCAAGATCCTTCAGAGGCGAATTTTGCTTGACAGCAGTCTCTGCCCTTCTTTAGCTAAAGGACATATTTGGCAACATTATATATCAGTGTGTCAACATGGATTTGCTTTTAGGTATATGCGTTTGCATGCAGGTTGTAGTTTTAGCACATACATGTATTTTTGTGGAAAGACTTCTGCCCGTGTCTCGGTGAGGAATCCTATATGCGCATTTGGACTCAGACAGGGGAGAGCAGTAGGCTCCAACACTGAAGAAGGCAGACTGCGACTTTTCCTACGCAATCTGTTTCTCTCGGCATACCTAGTCCTACAAAGAAATCTACTAAACGTTCGATCTGCCAGAGAAATACAAAAAAACATGCCGTGCAGAGGAAGAATAGCACAGTGTTCACAAGCTTATCCATGATGTATGGTGGAACGCAAGCACGTTCCTATTTCTGTGAGGGTAAGCACGTTCCTGAAGGACTACGCTGGCGCAAGTGCTTGTACATATATATGCAATCCTTGGCTTTCAGAGGCGTGCCTGTAGGCAGGTGCGAGAATAAGCCACAGTCTGTGAACAGGAATGTTCGCTTTTTTACCCAGAGATGCAGAAGTGTTTTCGCCCTTAAACGAGTGGCACACAGGTACCTCTGCAGATAAGCAACCCCTTAAGCGCCTCTATGCACATCGCGACGGAAACGGAGTACTTTGCCTCTTCCTGAACACGCCGTCATCTGTACACACACAGACACAAGAACGTGTTTACGTGCAGCCACAAGCTTTCTAATCTTTCTCTGGCTATCTTCCCTGTCACTCTTTACTCCAAACAGAGAATGCACGGACAAGAGATTCACAACCTTCTGAACTTTTCCCCAGTCCAGTCAGGCTGACCACACATACGTGTGAGTATTGGAACTGCTCTACGCTGGAGCAGTATTCTCTGTGATGGGAGGCATCTGAGGAGTCTGCGTGTGGAGGGTCAAAACGGCATGTGTGTGCAGATCTCCTTCTAACCCTGTTGCAGAAGTGCTGATGAGAGGGATTGGAAGGCAGGGGAAGCACAGGCACACTCCATGAAGTGAAAGAAGTGAAAGAAGTGAAAGAAGAACGAAGAGAGTGCGCTCTAAACGAGAGGCAAAGACAAAGAAGTGTAGCTGAGGATTGAAGTACCTTCTCTGCTGCACGTAGTAGCTAAAGGTCCTTCAGATATGATTTTTGCTTCATAGCAGGCTCTGCAGTTTTTTCGCTGATTGACCAGTTTAGACACATTTCTCCAGTAGATCTACCGCTAAGCTTTTTTCCTGGTGTAACTGTGAAAAGTCAGCGAAGGGAAATAGACTGTATGGAACAAATCTCATTTCTTCCTTGACTTTGCTTTGTTGCCTCTATCGCTATGATTTCCCTAGTATCTGTTCAGGTTGAGTAGTGATGGCAGGCATTCCAAACGCACAGCCTTTCAACAGTCCTCACGCACACCCGCAGAAGTACATATTGGGCTACAATAACACACATGCTTGCTGAGAGAAAGATATGTGCTCGCATGCATGTGGAGAAACGGAGAGCTAGGGCAGAAGCTTACACCACCTCGAAACACGTGGGAACAATGTGTCCATGGTCATAGGCTCAAGTCTGTAGCTATCCTAGATGATGCAAGTCGTGCCGCTACCAGAATGTTACAGGAAAAGTATTTACTTTAGCAGGTGCACGATGTGCTTGCGTTCAACCATATACCACGGACGAGCTTGTGAATAGATGCTCTGCTCGTTTTTTTCTCTTACGAGGTCTTCTGTTACATTTCTCTTGTTGATCTATTGCTAAGAATCTCCTGTCTCGCGACAGTGAAGACCCTGCCAAGGGAAAGAGGTAGCATGGCACCCCTACCTTCTTCTCTTTTTTTTCCTTTACTAGCAGAGTTCCCTCCAATCTGTCCACATGAAAAACGTTAAGGCTGTGCAACCAAGCATACGCAGTAACTTTCCAACCAACAGCACAGTTGGGCCTTACACCAGCCTAAGGAGGAATAGGGCCCAACACCTGCTTTCACGCACAGGGTCGTCAAACACAGGCAACCTTCCCACTGTTTATTCTCGAGCCGCCATATACATGAGTGTGCAGAATACTAAACATAAACAAACGTTTTTACACTGAGGCATGAACGTGCATTTCACATGAGTATTTCTGTAAATAAATGTGTTTGTGGACAGGCTTTTCTTATCTGTCTTTGTGTGAAGAATTATGTGATTTTTCAGTAGCTGCATACGCATGCAGGTGATGCTTGTGTGCACATATCTGAATGCTTCTGGCAACATGTCTGCGTTTGTTTCCCTGAGGAATCCTATTTGTTCTTTAGTCGCGTACAAGGGAGAGCAGGTTGGCTCCAACACAGAAGAAGACGCTGAGTATTCTGACCCGATCTCTTTCTCGAGGCATACCTAGTCCTACAAAGAAAACCACTAAGCCTTCGATTTGCATGAGAAATTCAACAAAATAGGCGTTAAAGAGGAAGAAAAGAAAAGGGTCTTTTGTCAAGATTGTCCGTGTTGTATCTGCAGAAGAAAGATTTCCAAACAGGTCATTTAAGGAAAGAACAGCAGAGTCTGATATCGGTCCAAAAAATCATATCTGGAGGAACTTTGTCTGCTCATGCCACCAAGTGAAGGGAAAGGCCATAGGGATAGGGTTGGAAGGGGACCTGAACACACACAGCACAAGTTCGCCCCCACAAACGGAGTCCTCATATGCATCCCAGCACAGAGTATACTGCACCAGCGTAGAGCAGTTCCAGTACAAACACGAGTGGGCGACCAGCCTGGCTGGAGTGGAGAAAGGTTCTGGATACTGACAATCTCTTGTCAGTGCAGTCTCCACTTGCAGTAAAGACGGCTAAGGAACAGAGCCATAGAAAGGGATCTCAGTCTGCGTTATTTCCTGTGGTTCTTGATCTCAGGATAGGAGATGCTTCGGATAGGTTTATTGTCAGCGTGTGTGCATGTGCACACCAGGCAGGTTTGTGAGACCATGGGATTTTGTGGCTGGGTTTATAGATGTGTAGGAAATAGGACGCGTATATTGGTGTGTGATCACAACTGTGTGTGTTCAGTCTGATCTGTGAGTGTAAATATGGAAGGAGTGTGTATGAAACCTTGTGAGTATACAGGAGCATGTATGTTTGCGTGCGCCATGATGTGTAACCAGCAGCGTGCATGTGCAGTGATGTGAGTACATAGATATCCACGCACGAGTTTTCATGTGCGTCCATATTTTTCCCTGCATCCCCAAGCATGGTTTCCCAGCTACTCTCTTCCTTTCGCAGGACTGCTGCAGAGAGCGTTTTGCAAAAAGGTCACCGCGAAGAATAGAGATTCGTTTATCTGGAGAGCAGGAATCCTGGAGTTATCAAGGAAACGGGTAGTAGAGATGTTCTTGCTGAAGTGGGAGTCCGCTCCCCGTGTGCAGTGAACCAATCTTAGAAACAGATGCTCTCTATTTCAGAGCTGTACAAGTCTAGATGCTAGAAAGCAAACGTGTCAGCAACAAAAGTCACAGTCATTATATGCCAAAACTTATCGCAACAACGACAACCTCAGGGCTGTCCTAGAGAGCCAATTGTTCAAACGTTTGCTTATTGGTTACACAATAATTGTGTCATCCCTGGGGACAGGTCTCATGGCACATGTCTCATGTTGAGTTGGCCTCTGCAGTCCTGTGGGTGTGCTTTTTGCAAAGATCATCCAAGGGACACCATCTGAATACGTTTGGTTAGGGTCAGGGTTTAGGGTTACGGTTTAGGTTAGGGTTCGGGTTCGGGTTAGCATTAGGGTTAGAGTTAGATTTCGGTTTTTTCCCCCAGGAGGGGCTGTGCTTCAAAATGAATGTTTACTCACAAATGTGCAAGTCCGTTGGTGTAAGACAAACAGAAACCCACCGTAGTCAAGTTCGAAGCGTGTGTCTGGGAGATGGATGGTTTAATTTTACGAGTTCACACCTATGCAATTTTAGTGCAGGAGGAAAATGAAAGCTAAGGTTTTTTTGTGGTATGGTTAGGCATCCGCACACCTTTTTAGAATAAGCGAATGACCGCGGTTTGTTCTTTATTTTAGTTTCCATCTTTGAAATTGCACGGCCAAATGCGCTCGGGGTCCCCGCAGGGCGGCAAGAAGGCGAGTGAGGATGAAGAGCGGGCCAATCAGACGGCGTGAGCAAGGTTGAGGGGCGAAGCGCTGATAGGCGGAGAGAATGGCGATTGACGTGCGTAGGCAGCCAATGAGGTTGGCGAAGTGGCGGTGCTTGTGAAGTCCCTACTGCGCATGCCCAAATGGGCGCAGTCCTCAGTCAGGTCTGGCGCAGGCTTGGGCTTGTGGTGGCGGAGCGCAGGAATGAGTATCCAATAGGAGTACAGCGCGGTGGGGTGGAAAGCAGCCAATGAGAGCACGCCGACTCAATCCAGTTGGAATAGCTAGCTCCCTGGAAAGTGTGTCCGTGGTGTCTCGGGGGGGTACCGGGAATGAACGGGACGGGCGTCGGGGCGAGGGACGTGAGGTTGCAGATCTCTCGCTGCGGCCGTCTCCCGGGGATCTGGAGGCAGGCGATTCAGGGCAGGGCAGTCCTTCGTAAGGTCCCCAGAGCAGGCAGAGGGTCATGAGGTGACAGGAAAGGAAAGGAAAGGAAAGGAAAGGAAAGGAAAGGAAAGGAAAGGAAAGGAAAGGAAAGGAAAGGAAAGGAAAGGAAAGGAAAGGAAAGGAAAGGAAAGGAAAGGAAAGGAAAGGAAAGGAAAGAAAAGGCAAGGAAAGACAAAGGCAAGGCAAGGCAAGGCAAGGCAAGGCAAGGCAAGTCAAGGAAAGGAAAGGCAAGGAAGGGAAAGGAAAGGAAAGGAAAGGAAAGAAAAGGAAAGGAAAGGAAAGGAAAGGAAAGGAAAGGAAAGGAAAGGAAAGGAAAGGAAAGGAAAGGAATTAAAGGAAAGGAAAGGAAAAGAAAGGAAAGGCAAGGCAAGGCAAGGCAAGGCAAGGCAAGGCAAGGCAAGGAAAGGAAAGGCAAGGAAAGGCAAGGAAAGGCAAGGAAGGAAAGGCAAGGAAAGGCAAGGAAAGGCAAGGAAAGGAAAGGCAGGGAAAGGAAAGGCAAGGAAAGGAAAGGCAAGGAAAGGCAAGGAAAGGCAAGGAAAGGCAAGGAAAGGCAAGGAAAGGCAAGGAAAGGCAAGGAAAGGCAAGGAAAGGAAAGGGAAGGAAAGGGAAGGGAAGGGAAGGAAAAGGAAGGGAAGGGAAGGGAAGAAATGAAAGGAAAGGAAAGGAAAGGAAAGGAAAGGAAAGGAAAGGAAAGGAAAGGAAAGGAAAGGAAAGGAAAGGAAAGGAAAGGAAAGGAAAGGAAAGGAAAGGAACGGAAGGACAAAAAAATAAAAAAATCAAAGCAAAACAACACTTGTATTCATTGTGTTTTTTGTCCTTGTATTGGAATTTGGAACTGAAACCCCCCAGTCTTTTCCGTCAAACAGTGTCTTTGAGGAAAGAAACGAGGCGTGGCGAGGCGAGGCGAGGCGAGGCGAGGCGAGGCGAGGCGAGGCGAGGAGAGGAGAGGAGAGGAGAGGAGAGGAGAGGAGAGGAGAGGAGAGTAGTTCTTGTCTGTTTCGCCCGGTGTTCTCTATGACAAGCCCTGAGCGAGCCCTGTGTCCTCCAAAACTGATACCACAGGCAGTAAGCTACTGGAAGTAAGGTTGCCCTGGCAACAAATCCGCACAGTAATTTTGCAAAAGAAGGACACTCTTAGGCTGCTCACTCCCCTATTTTGTAGGTACAGGGACTGATTCGGGGCCAGCACCCCAAAGTCTTCCTCCAAAGGGTGCTGGGCGCAGGGTTGCAGGCGGGGCTGCACATGTGTGTCTCCGTCACCCCCATCACACAATACCAGCACCCGGCAATGTAGCCGTCACGAGGCCCCGAGCAGGACACAAAGGAGCAGCCTGCGGTGCCCACTGCCAGATCTCAAAAAAATTAACATAAAATAAAGTAAATTTACAAATAAACAACAAAATAAAATGAAATCAAACAAAAGCAACCCTTGTATTCATTGATTTATGTGTCTATATGGGAATGTAGCGGTAGATTTGGCGAGGATGTTAGTTAAATGTAAATACACTCAAGTGACTTGCACCTGTCTGTAGAAAAAGTACATACATCACTCTAATTGTTTGACTGACCTTGTGTGCTTAATGAGTAGAACGTCTGTGTTAGATAACTTAGGCCTGCGAGAAGCTCTTGGCACCTTATCACTATGTCTGAGATTCTTGCTTTGTTGTGAGAAAGAGCGGGAGGCTGCGCCTGCCTGAAGCCTTGAAATACAGGCGAGCTCAGCAGACCCAGTGGTCTTCCAGCAGGGCTGAACTTACCAGCGCCTGCGTCCCCGCTTGTGTCACCTCTGCCTGGGAGCTTAGGTGCGACTTCGGAGATCCCCCAGTAGAGAGGTAACTAAAATACAACTTGCTCTTTGCAATGCCTTTGTGGCCTCTGGCTCTTCTTGCGATACGCCTGTGTATGTGTACACATTTGGCGTTAGTCGGAAGTCACTAGAACCAGCCGTGCTGGGGTTTGCAAAAACACCGGGGACAGGGAAGGCCTCGAGGGTGACTCCCCAAACTCCAGGATGGCTCAGTACGGAGCGCTGGGCCCCCGTGGCTGCTCTCCTGTCTGAACTGGCTCCGCCGGAGGCATGGCCTCAGATTGATGATGGGGCGGTGATTATCCCCGGGTAATTCAGACAGCTATGCTAAGGTTTCCATGAAGAGCAGCATTGACTTCTTCTCGCAAATTGGCGGGGAGATTGGGATGGTTATTCGTTACTGCTCTTAGAGGCTCTTGATCGTGAAGTTGTTGCATTGCAGAGTAAAATAAGAGGATTGGAAAAGCAGGTTGGGATTTTACAAAGATGCAAAGGTGATCGCACAAGAAGTATTTACTGTCCAAGCAGAGCGGTGCTATGAGCTGCAAGATAATGTAGACCGGTTGCTAGTGTGTATTGCTAAGGAACAAAGGGAAAAATATGCAAAATGTGAGTTTCTTTGTTCTCAGGTTTGTGCTCTTGCTACAAACGCTCTTGGAATCCCCAAGGAATGGGATGGAAATACATGGAGTGAATCCTCAGACTCCAATATTGAGTGTGAATTTGATCCTGACTCAAAAGGCAGGGAGGTGGTGGGAGCACAACCCCCCATACAAATGATGCAGCAGCACGAACAAGCAGATGAGGGGACGCAACTCGCTCGTACTCACTCTCCGAAGGAGTTAACGGCATTTTCAGAGATCTCTCAGCAGACGAGCGGGGAAGGAACACCGTCAAGGATTTTGCCAGCTTGGGATAGTGGAGCTGTGTCTCTCTGTTTGTTAGCAGATGAAAAAATTTCTTAAGCCCTCTAGCCAGTGATGATCAGGTACAACAATGATATGCTCAGCTGCAAACTGACAGAGGTCCGAACTGGCAAGATGTTATTGCACCTACGCTATGTCACAGTTTGCGTGCAGCAGTTTCAACAGCATATGCTGAACCTGTTGAATCTGTGTTGTCCGTGGAAATTGGTGCACAGCGGAGGAAAGTATTGATTTAGTGCAGCAGATGGAGGCTGTGTATGCATTGATTATGGGATCTGATCCGGACAGGTTAGCAGTGACAAGAAGTAGTAAAATGCAACTTTGGAGAGGAGTGCCTGCCTCACTAATACTCATGATTCTGCCAGCAGTGACAAATGCTGCAGGTAGTGCAGGCACTCTAGCAAATGCCTTGAGGGAATTGGGGCTGTAATTTCAGGACCCCCTGTTTGGGTGGTGGATAACGGAAATCCGGCAAAACTGAAAGTTGTTACAGCACGGCGATGAGAACACTAATGTGGAATGATTTAGTACAAGCTGGTATCCCACGATCAGAAATGGGTGGGATCATAGCATCAGATTTTTTTTGCATCTTGCAAAAGTCAGTGCTTATGCAAAAAGCCACCACCCAACCCTAGTTCTCCCGCCAACACTGCACCCACCCTCCACCCCACCTGCCAGCTCAGTGCAAGACCAGTTTGCTTTTACCTGGCAACAAAAGCAATATACTTGCTGAGTACTGTCTCAGAGATACAAACACAGTCCCTCCGTTTGCCACCAAATGGTAGTAGCTGATATAGCACTATGGTTGGATACCGTTACTGTTTGCCATGGTATTGATGATCTGTTGATTATGGCAGTGTCAGAACCAGCACCTGAAACTTGCAGAGGAGCGCGAGTCCCCAGCTCTCTACGAAACAAATGCAGGGTGTCTGGACAGCGTCCCCTCCGCCACAGCAGGAAGTGCTGGAGTGGACGTGGAGGCAGCAGTAGAAATAACATTGATAGATTCAAAGGTGCATTGCATTCCATCCAATATGAAAGGTCCTCTCCGTCACGTGTTATGTGTGCTATTATCTGTACAATCATCAACACCAAGACAACGGTTTTTTGTCCTATCTGGTATGACTGATGCAGATTACTCAGGTGTATAAACGATCATGGTCCAAACCATAGCACCACCAGTAAACATCTCCAAAGGAGCAAAAATAGCACAATTGATTCCGTTTAAATCACGTGTGCCCAAATCTGGGGAGCGAATAAGAGGGAATACAGGTGTTGGGTCCACTGTACCACCACGAATATTACTCCCATTAAACATCCAAAAATCAAAACCTGAGGAGACTGTTCAAATTTAGGACCAAGCATCTCCATATGTTTGGGTAAAAAATGGATTATGAGTGTTCAGAAAGCAGCATATATTCACACCTGCCTACAGGCAAACTTTCGAAAGCCCCACACCCAAGGACTGAATGTATGTACAACCACTTGCACCAGTGTGCGCAGTCTCACAGAAGAACCAACGTGTTTGCGTTCAACCATATATCACAAGAAAGGTTGTGAACAGATGCTCGGTTGCTCTTTCTCCGTGCGGCATACTTTTTTGCGTTTCTCTTTCAGATCGCAAACTTAGCGGTATACCGAGAGGAAGAGGTAAAGCAGGAAATCTTGCCGTGTGCCTTCTATAGTGTTGGAACCTAGCTGCTATCTCTTCTGTTTGTCCACGTGCACACAGAGGAGTCCGGAAAAGGCGCAGAAACCTTTCCACAAGCCTTCAGGTATTTGTACCCACCACAAAGTGCATGCATATGCAGCCAGAGAAAAGCACGTATCTTTTCATACACTGATATATAAGCAAAAACGTGGCAACACAAATGCACACCTGCAATCACGCCCTCTCACATCTCTTTACAGAAAGACTTATGTGAAAAGTACTTCCATTGTTGAGGGTAAACACGTCTGTTTATGTTTGGGATACTGCACACACGTATGCGTGTCTGCACGAGAGAATACACATTTGGAGAGCACCTGCAGATACGTGCCTGTTCTTGGCCGATCCTGTGGGTGGAAGCACTTGTGCTTACAAATGCTTGTCTGTCCACGTGTGTGCCTTGACGTGGGCTCCATTCATGTTTAGGCGTGAGTGTACTGCTGTGCTCTTCTATGGAAAGGTTCCGTGTATATGGTGATGCACAGTCCTGCATTTCTCGTCTGGACGGATGCAAGGGATATCTGCTAGTAAAGGAACAAAGACAGACGTAGGCAGAACTGAATGCTGTGCCGTGATACTTTTCTCCTAAGGCAAATGCTTCGCAGTCATATGAGGAAAGACGCTTTGCAATCGATCTACAAGAGAAAAGAAGCAGAACATGTCATAACTAGAAAGAACAGCAGAGCATCTCTTCACAAGCTTGCCCCTCATGTATAGCTGAGGGCAAACATTGTGTGCTTGTGCGAGAGCAAGTGTAACTCTTTGTTTGGTAGCTTTGCACAGTTACAAGTGGTGGCACGACTGTCAATGTCTAGGATACCTGCAGACTTGACCCAGTGTGCGTGGAGAGAGTGTGCCTGAAAGTCTGCATGCCTAAGTGCCTGCTGTATATATCCATCTCTCCACACGCATGTGAGTCTTTCTCTCAACAAGCATGTGTGTTAATTTCATTGCACATGTACATCAGCGCAGCAACGTTCGAAAGGAATGAGCTCAACTGATTGTCTCTTTTGGCAGTATGTGTGTTGGTTGTACTTCTGTGTATCGGAACAATCAAGGTCGCTCAAGTGAACAGAGAAAAGGGAAATCATCTAGGCAGAGGCAACAAAGAAGAAACGAGGCAGGATTGTATTGTGTTTGATATAGGCGGTTTCCCTAGGCTGAGTTTTGGCAGTTACACGGGAAAAACACTGAGTGGTAGATCTACCAGAGAAACTTTTCCAAAGAGGCCATTTACCGAATGAAGCTGGAGAACCTCTTATTGGGCCTATGCCTCAATGTCTATGTAGGATTTTTGTTCTCTCCTTGATGAACAGTCAAAGTGTACCTGAGCATTAGCTTCCCCGGGAAACTTGCACTCTTTTTTTGCTGAATAGCAAAAAGAAGGGTAGGCAAGTCAGGACAACAAACAGCAGGGGACGCAGTGGCATGGATCCTGGCCAGATACCAGGAAAAAAGCCAAATACAGGCGAGGCGGAGAGGTGGGCCATGCATTTGTCTTCAGGTAGTTCCTGGGTTGCCTTCTTCTGGAAGATTGTGACCTTGATAAGACCGTGTCTGCAATACCTGGGGTTGTGGTTTGCAAGCTTGTGACTCCCACAGATTCCTAATGTATTCAAATATTCTATAAGCACGCTTGTTACTTTTTCATACTTGGCATATATTGCTTTAGAGTGATTGCTTGATTTGTCTCGGAGTCCTAAAGAAAACCCCTATATTCCTCTGTTGGTGTGTGATTTAAAGATCAATGATAGCTTGTAGTACATCTGCTGTTGCATTGTAAAATAGAATGGTGCATGCTAAGCAGGAAGCAATGCTCTGTTTATGTGAATTGTACTTTTCTGTTGTTGCAATAAGCAATGCTACCTGCAGGAGGACAAAGACCTTCCAATCGTACTCTGTTAAGGCCATTAAGGATGTAAGCCACTGCCCACCACCTGAGTTACACCCTGCCCGTTCATCGTTCTCAGCTTGAGTCAGCTGCTTTTCCTTGCTCCCTGGCAGTACACAGTAAAAAAAGTCATGTGCTGTCCTTTTAGTTTAGAAGAGATAAAGTTGATTTTCCTTACTACGTCACTGCAGACTATAGTCAACTGGTGTGGCCCACATGCAAAGAGATTAGACTGCTTCTTTGTTCTATTTCAAATTAAAACAATGGTGTTACACTTATTGCCTGCCTTAAAACCCAGCAATATTTAAAGGAGAGAGAACTGAGCTGTTCTATGATAGGCACACACATCAGACAACGCCTCCAGCTCTAGATTGGAAAACACGATGATTGTGTGAATACGAGCACTGCAAAAGCGTCCGGTCTTTGGAGAACTTATGGAGGATAACAACAAGTGCTGTTAAATGAAAGAAAGTCTGCTTAAAAGTGTAGTCTTTGCTCTTAAGTTCGTACTTTTTTTTCACCACAATACATCTTTGGATAGAAGCAAAACACCCTCCGCACCTGTAAGATGGGCACAATTACCACAAAAGCAAAATTTTAATTCCTCACACATAGGGACCTAATACTGATCACCGGCTTTGCTCTCACCCCCATTCCCTCACTTCTATTTCAGTAAGTCATGGAATCTCCCTACAGATGGGAAGAGCATTCAGGTACCCGGTTCCCTCTACATGTGGCTTGGCCCAGACTGTGAAGGAAATGAGAAACCCTATTCCCTGGGCCATGCATGTGGCCATGCAGATTCTTCCCCAACCAGACCCTTTTAAAGCATGGGCAATGATTCTCTCCTCCTATCATTCTGTAGTCATTACCACTTCAAAAATGAATCCCCAACTTATATGAATGCCGTCAGCAACACATGCAGACTCCTTCCCTATTTATATTCAGAAATCAAGGTGAATACATATGCCCACTGGCGATCACACACAATTATGCACCTACAATTTCGGGGATATATAGGCAAAGACACAGCATGGCATAATCGCTCTAAGCTGCCTAGTTCATAAGTGCACACACAGAGAATAAACCAATCCTTATCGATAGACACACCTACCATGAAGTAAGAAACGCTGGAAATAAAGAAGGCTAAGATCCCTTTCTTCGGCTCTGTTCTCTAGCTCTCTTACTCCAAGCAGACAGACAAGACGGACAAGAGATTTTCAGAATCCTGATCCTTTCCCCACTCCAACTATGCTGGTCACACATACGTTTGACTATTAGAATTGCTTTAGGCTGGTGCAATATTCTATGTGATGGGCGGCATAAGAGGACTCTGCGTGTGTGGGCGCATATGTACTCTGTGTGTGCAGAGCTCCTTCTTACTCAATTCCAATAGTGCTGATGAGAGTTGTTGGAAGAGAGGGGAGCCCAGGCACATTCCAGGCAATTGTAAGGGAAAGAAGGACGAAAAGAGTGTTGTTTAAAGAAGAAATAAAGAGGGTGAAGAGGTGCTGAGGATGGAAGCTTTTCCTTGCTGGCAGGAAGTAGCCCAAGATCCTTCAGAGGCGAATTTTGCTTGACAGCAGTCTCTGCCCTTCTTTAGCTAAAGGACATATTTGGCAATATTATATATCAGTGTGTCAACATGGATTTGCTTTTAGGTATATGCGTTTGCATGCAGGTTGTAGTTTTAGCACATACATGTATTTTTGTGGAAAGACTTCTGCCCGTGTCTCGGTGAGGAATCCTATATGCGCATTTGGACTCAGACAGGGGAGAGCAGTAGGCTCCAACACTGAAGAAGGCAGACTGCGACTTTTCCTACGCAATCTGTTTCTCTCGGCATACCTAGTCCTACAAAGAAATCTACTAAACGTTCGATCTGCCAGAGAAATACAAAAAAACATGCCGTGCAGAGGAAGAATAGCACAGTGTTCACAAGCTTATCCATGATGTAGGGTGGAACGCAAGCACGTTCCTATTTCTGTGAGGGTAAGCACGTTCCTGACGGACTACGCTGGCGCAAGTGCTTGTACATATATATGCAATCCTTGGCTTTCAGAGGCGTGCCTGTAGGCAGGTGCGAGAATAAGCCACAGTCTGTGAACAGGAATGTTCGCTTTTTTACCCAGAGATGCAGAAGTGTTTTCGCCCTTAAACGAGTGGCACACAGGTACCTCTGCAGATAAGCAACCCCTTAAGCGCCTCTATGCACATCGCGACGGAAACGGAGTACTTTGCCTCTTCCTGAACACGCCGTCATCTGTACACACACAGACACAAGAACGTGTTTACGTGCAGCCACAAGCTTTCTAATCTTTCTCTGGCTATCTTCCCTGTCACTCTTTACTCCAAACAGAGAATGCACGGACAAGAGATTCACAACCTTCTGAACTTTTCCCCAGTCCAGTCAGGCTGACCACACATACGTGTGAGTATTGGAACTGCTCTACGCTGGGGCAGTATTCTCTGTGATGGGAGGCATCTGAGGAGTCTGCGTGTGGAGGGTCAAAACGGCATGTGTGTGCAGATCTCCTTCTAACCCTGTTGCAGAAGTGCTGATGAGAGGGATTGGAAGGCAGGGGAAGCACAGGCACACTCCATGAAGTGAAAGAAGTGAAAGAAGTGAAAGAAGAACGAAGAGAGTGCGCTCTAAACGAGAGGCAAAGACAAAGAAGTGTAGCTGAGGATTGAAGTACCTTCTCTGCTGCACGTAGTAGCTAAATGTCCTTCAGATATGATTTTTGCTTCATAGCAGGCTCTGCAGTTTTTTCGCTGATTGACCAGTTTAGACACATTTCTCCAGTAGATCTACCGCTAAGCTTTTTTCCTGGTGTAACTGTGAAAAGTCAGCGAAGGGAAATAGACTGTATGGAACAAATCTCATTTCTTCCTTGACTTTGCTTTGTTGCCTCTATCTCTGTGATTTCCCTAGTATCTGTTCAGGTTGAGCAGTGATGGCAGGCATTCCAAACGCACAGCCTTTCAACAGTCCTCACGCACACCCGCAGAAGTACATATTGGGCTACAATAACACACATGCTTGCTGAGAGAAAGATATGTGCTCGCATGCATGTGGAGAAACGGAGAGCTAGGGCAGAAGCTTACACCACCTCGAAACACGTGGGAACAATGTGTCCATGGTCATAGGCTCAAGTCTGTAGCTATCCTAGATGATGCAAGTCGTGCCGCTACCAGAATGTTACAGGAAAAGTATTTACTTTAGCAGGTGCACGATGTGCTTGCGTTCAACCATATACCACGGACGAGCTTGTGAATAGATGCTCTGCTCGTTTTTTTCTCTTACGAGGTCTTCTGTTACATTTCTCTTGTTGATCTATTGCTAAGAATCTCCTGTCTCGCGACAGTGAAGACCCTGCCAAGGGAAAGAGGTAGCATGGCACCCCTACCTTCTTCTCTTTTTTTTCCTTTACTAGCAGAGTTCCCTCCAATCTGTCCACATGAAAAACGTTAAGGCTGTGCAACCAAGCATACGCAGTAACTTTCCAACCAACAGCACAGTTGGGCCTTACACCAGCCTAAGGAGGAATAGGGCCCAACACCTGCTTTCACGCACAGGGTCGTCAAACACAGGCAACCTTCCCACTGTTTATTCTCGAGCCGCCATATACATGAGTGTGCAGAATACTAAACATAAACAAACGTTTTTACACTGAGGCATGAACGTGCATTTCACATGAGTATTTCTGTAAATAAATGTGTTTGTGGACAGGCTTTTCTTATCTGTCTTTGTGTGAAGAATTATGTGATTTTTCAGTAGCTGCATACGCATGCAGGTGATGCTTGTGTGCACATATCTGAATGCTTCTGGCAACATGTCTGCGTTTGTTTCCCTGAGGAATCCTATTTGTTCTTTAGTCGCGTACAAGGGAGAGCAGGTTGGCTCCAACACAGAAGAAGACGCTGAGTATTCTGACCCGATCTCTTTCTCGAGGCATACCTAGTCCTACAAAGAAAACCACTAAGCCTTCGATTTGCATGAGAAATTCAACAAAATAGGTGTTAAAGAGGAAGAAAAGAAAAGGGTCTTTTGTCAAGATTGTCCGTGTTGTATCTGCAGAAGAAAGATTTCCAAACAGGTCATTTAAGGAAAGAACAGCAGAGTCTGATATCGGTCCAAAAAATCATATCTGGAGGAACTTTGTCTGCTCATGCCACCAAGTGAAGGGAAAGGCCATAGGGATAGGGTTGGAAGGGGACCTGAACACACACAGCACAAGTTCGCCCCCACAAACGGAGTCCTCATATGCATCCCAGCACAGAGTATACTGCACCAGCGTAGAGCAGTTCCAGTACAAACACGAGTGGGCGACCAGCCTGGCTGGAGTGGAGAAAGGTTCTGGATACTGACAATCTCTTGTCAGTGCAGTCTCCACTTGCAGTAAAGACGGCTAAGGAACAGAGCCATAGAAAGGGATCTCAGTCTGCGTTATTTCCTGTGCTTCTTGATCTCAGGATAGGAGATGCTTCGGATAGGTTTATTGTCAGCGTGTGTGCATGTGCACACCAGGCAGGTTTGTGAGACCATGGGATTTTGTGGCTGGGTTTATAGATGTGTAGGAAATAGGACGCGTATAGTGGTGTGTGATCACAACTGTGTGTGTTCAGTCTGATCTGTGAGTGTAAATATGGAAGGAGTGTGTATGAAACCTTGTGAGTATACAGGAGCATGTATGTTTGCGTGCGCCATGATGTGTAACCAGCAGCGTGCATGTGCAGTGATGTGAGTACATAGATATCCACGCACGAGTTTTCATGTGCGTCCATATTTTTCCCTGCATCCCCAAGCATGGTTTCCCAGCTACTCTCTTCCTTTCGCAGGACTGCTGCAGAGAGCGTTTTGCAAAAAGGTCACCGCGAAGAAGAGAGATTCGTTTATCTGGAGAGCAGGAATCCTGGAGTTATCAAGGAAACGGGTAGTAGAGATGTTCTTGCTGAAGTGGGAGTCCGCTCCCCGTGTGCAGTGAACCAATCTTAGAAACAGATGCTCTCTATTTCAGAGCTGTACAAGTCTAGATGCTAGAAAGCAAACGTGTCAGCAACAAAAGTCACAGTCATTATATGCCAAAACTTATCGCAACAACGACAACCTCAGGGCTGTCCTAGAGAGCCAATTGTTCAAACGTTTGCTTATTGGTTACACAATAATTGTGTCATCCCTGGGGACAGGTCTCATGGCACATGTCTCATGTTGAGTTGGCCTCTGCAGTCCTGTGGGTGTGCTTTTTGCAAAGATCATCCAAGGGACACCATCTGAATACGTTTGGTTAGGGTCAGGGTTTAGGGTTACGGTTTAGGTTAGGGTTAGGGTTCGGGTTCGGGTTAGCATTAGGGTTAGAGTTAGGTTTCGTTTTTTTCCCCCAGGAGGGGCTGTGCTTCAAAATGAATGTTTACTCACAAATGTGCAAGTCCGTTGGTGTAAGACAAACAGAAACCCACCGTAGTCAAGTTCGAAGCGTGTGTCTGGGAGATGGATGGTTTAATTTTACGAGTTCACACCTATGCAATTTTAGTGCAGGAGGAAAATGAAAGCTAAGGTTTTTTTGTGGTATGGTTAGGCATCCGCACACCTTTTTAGAATAAGCGAATGACCGCGGTTTGTTCTTTATTTTAGTTTCCATCTTTGAAATTGCACGGCCAAATGCGCTCGGGGTCCCCGCAGGGCGGCAAGAAGGCGAGTGAGGATGAAGAGCGGGCCAATCAGACGGCGTGAGCAAGGTTGAGGGGCGAAGCGCTGATAGGCGGAGAGAATGGCGATTGACGTGCGTAGGCAGCCAATGAGGTTGGCGAAGTGGCGGTGCTTGTGAAGTCCCTACTGCGCATGCCCAAATGGGCGCAGTCCTCAGTCAGGTCTGGCGCAGGCTTGGGCTTGTGGTGGCGGAGCGCAGGAATGAGCATCCAATAGGAGTACAGCGCGATGGGGTGGAAAGCAGCCAAAGAGAGCACGCCGACTCAATCCAGTTGGAATAGCTAGCTCCCTGGAAAGTGTGTCCGTGGTGTCTCGGGGGGGTACCGGGAATGAACGGGACGGGCGTCGGGGCGAGGGACGTGAGGTTGCAGATCTCTCGCTGCGGCCGACTCCCGGGGATCTGGAGGCAGGCGATTCAGGGCAGGGCAGTCCTTCGTAAGGTCCCCAGAGCAGGCACAGGGTCATGAGGTGAACAGGAAAGGAAAGGAAAGGAAAAGCAAGGAAAGGCAAGGAAAGGCAAGGCAAGGAAAGGAAAGGAAAGGAAAGGAAAGGCAAGGAAAGGGAAAGGAAAGGAAAGGACTGGAAAGGAAAGGAAAGGAAAGGAAAGGAAAGGAAAGGAAAGGAAAGGCAAGGAAAGGAAAGGAAAGGAAAGGAAAGGAAAGGAAAGGAAAGGAAAGGAAAGGAAAAGGTAAGGAAAGGAAAGGGAAAGGAAAGGAAAGGAAAGGAGAGGAAAGGAATGGAAAGGAAAGGAAAGGAAAAGAAAGGAAAGGAAAGGAAAGGAAAGGAAAAGGAAAGGAAAGGAAAGGAAAGGAAAGGAAAAGAAAAGAAAAGAAAAGAGAAGTAAAGAAAAGAAAAGAAAAGAAAAGAAGAGAAAAGGAAAGAAGAGAAAAGGAAAGGAAAAGGAAAGGAAAGAAGAGAAAAGGAAAGGAAAAGGAAAGGAAAGGAAAGGAAAGGAAAGGCAAGGAAAGGCAAGGCAAGGCAAGGCAAGGCAAGGCAAGGCAATGCAAGGCAAGGCAAGGCAAGGCAAGGTAAGGCAAGGCAAGGCAAGGAAAGGAAAGGAAAGGAAAGGTAAGGAAAGGAAAGACAAAGGAAAGGAAAGACAAAGGCAAGGCAAGGCAAGGCAGGGCAAGGCAAGGCAATGCAAGGCAAGGCAAGGCAAGGCAAGGCAAGGCAAGGAAAGGAAAGGAAAGGAAAAGGCAAGGAAAGGAATGGCAAGGAAAGGAAAGGCAAGGAAAGGAAAGGCAAGGAAAGGAAAGACAAGGAAAGGAAAGGCAAGGAAAGGAAAGACAAAGGAAAGGAAAGACAAAGTCAAGGCAAGGCAAGGCAAGGCAAGGCAAGGCAAGGCAAGGCAACGCAAGGAAAGGCAAGGCAAGGCAACGCAAGGAAAGGAAAGGAAAGGAAAGGAAAGGAAAGGAAAGGAAAGACAAAGGAAAGGAAAGGAAAGGAAAGGAAAGGAAAGGAAAGGAAAGGAAATGAAAGGAAAGGAAAGACAAAGGAAAGGAAAGGAAAGGAAAGGAAAGGGAAAGGAAAGGAAAGGAAAGGAAAGGAAAGGAAAGGAAAGGAAATGAAAGGCAAGGCAAGGTAAGGCAAGGCAAGGCAAAGGAAAGGAAAAGGAAAAAAGGAAAGGAAAGGAAAGGAAAGGAAAGGAAGGGAAAGGAAAGGAAAGGAAAGGAAAGGAAAGGAAAGGCAAGGCAAGGCAAGGCAAGGCGGGCAATGCAAGGCAAGGCAAGGCAAGGCAAGGCAAGGCAAGGCAAGGAAAGGAAAGGTAAGGTAAGGAAAGGAAAGAGAAAGGAAAGGAAAGACAAAGGAATGGAAAGGAAAGGAAAGGAAGGAAAGAGGAAAGGAAAGGAAAGGAAAGACAAAGGAAAGGAAAGACAATTAAAGGAAAGGAAAGGAAGGAAAGAAAGGAAAGGAAGGAAAGGAAGGGAAAGGAAAGGAAAGGAAAGGAAGGAAAGGAAAGGAAAGGAAAGGAAAGGAAAGGAAAGAGGAAGGAGGAAGAAAGGCAAGGCAAGGCAAGGCAAGGCAAGAAAAGGAAAGGAATGGAAGGAAAAGGCAGGAAAGGCAAGGCAAGGCAGGAAAGGCAAGGAAAGGAAAGGCAAGAAAAGGAAAGGCAAGGAAAGGAAAAGACAAAGGAAAGGAAAGGAAAGGAAAGGAAAGGAAAGGAAAGGAAAGGAAAGGAAAGGAAAGGAAAGGAAAGAAAAGGAAAGGAAAGGAAAGGATGGGAAAGGCAAGGAAAGACTAGGCAAGGAAAGGCAAGGCAAGGAAAGGCAAGGCAAGGAAGGGAAAGGCAAGGAAAGGCAAGGAAAGGAAAGGAAAGGCAAGGAAAGGGCAAGGCAAGGAAAGGAAAGGAAAGGAAAGGAAAGGAAAGGAAAGGAAAGGAAAGGAAGACAAAGGAAAGAAAGGAAAGGAAAGGAAAGACGAAGGGAAAGGAAAGACAAAGGAAAGGAAAGGAAAGGAAGGGAAAGGAAAGGAAAGGAAAGGAAAGGAAAGAAAGGAAAGAAAAGGAAGGAAAGGAAAGGAAGGCAAGGCAAAGGCAAGGAGAAAAAGGAAAGGAAGGAAAGGAGGAAAGGAAAACAAGGAAAGGAAAGGCAAGGAAAGGAAAGGCAAGGAAGGAAAGGCAAGAAAAGGAAAGGCAAGGAAAGGAAAGACAAAGGAAGGAAAGGAAAGGAAAGGAAAGGAAAGGAAAGGAAAGAAGGAAAGGAAAGGAAAGGAAAGGATGGGAAAGGCAAGGAAAAGGCAAGGCAAGGAAAGGCAAGTCAAAGAAAGGCAAGGCAAGGAAGGAAAGGCAAGGAAAGGAAAGGCCAAGGAAAGGAAAGCAAGGAAAGGAAAGGCAAGGCAAGGAAAGGAAAGGAAAGAAAGAAAGGAAAGGAAAGAAAGGAAAGACGAAGGAAAGGAAAGACAAAGGAAAGGAAAGGAAAGGAAGGGAAAGGAAAGGAAAGGAAAGGAAAGGAAAGGAAAGGAAAGGAAAGGAAAGACAAAGGAAAGGAAAGGAAAGGAAAGGCAAGGCAAGGCAAGGCCAAGAAAAGGGAAAGGAATGGAAAGGAAAAGCCAAGGAAAGGAAAGGCAAGGAAAGGAAAGGCAAGGAAAGGAAAGGCAGAAAAAGGAAAGGCAAGGAAAGGAAAGACAAAGGAAAGGAAAGGAAAGGAAAGGAAAGGAAAGGAAAGGAAAGGAAAGGAAAGGAAGGAAAGGATGGGAAAGCAAGAAAGGCAAGGCAAGGAAAGGCAAGTCAAAGAAAGGCAAGGCAAGGAAGGGAAAGGCAAGGAAAGGAAAGGCAAGGAAAGGAAAGCAAGGAAAGGAAAGGCAAGGCAAGGAAAGGAAAGAAAGGAAAGAAAGGAAAGGAAAGGAAAGGAAAGGAAAAGGAAAGGAAAGGAAAAGAAAGGAAAGGAAAGGAAAGGAAAGGAAAAGGAAAGGAAAGGAAAGGAAAGGCAAGGAAAGGAAAGGCAAGGCAATGCAAGGCAAGGCAAAGGAAAGGAATGGAAAGGAAAAGGAAAGGAAAGCAAAGGAAGGAAAGGAAAGGAAAGGAAAGGAAAGGAAAGGAACAGAAAGGAAAGGAAATGAAAGGAAAGGAAAGGAAAGGCAAGGCAAGGCAAGGAAAAGGAAAGGAATGGAAAGGAAAGGAAAGGAAAGGAAAGGAAAAGGAAAAGGCAAGGAAAGGAAAGGAAGGGAAAGGAAAGAAAGGAAAGGAAAGGAAATGAAAGG
>NW_027017618.1:0-50121 GCF_036013445.1 Caloenas nicobarica
GACAGGGCCCGACAGAGCCCGACAGAGCCCGACAGAACCCGACAGAGCCCGACAGAGCCCGACAGGGCCCGACAGAGCCCGACAGAGCCCGACAGGGCCCGACAGGGAACAGTAGAGCCCAGTAGAGCCCGACAGAGCCCGACAGAGCCCGACAGAGCCCGACAGGGCCCGACAGGGCCCGACAGGGCCCGACAGAGCCCACTAGAGCCCGACAGAGCCCGACAGAGCCCGACAGGGCCCGACAGGGCCCGACAGAGCCCGACAGAGCCCGACAGAGCCCGACAGGGCCCGACAGGGAACAGTAGAGCCCAGTAGAGCCCGACAGAGCCCGACAGAGCCCGACAGAGCCCGACAGGGCCCGACAGAGCCCGACAGGGCCCAGTAGAGCCCGACAGAGCCCGACAGAGCCCGACAGAGCCCGACAAAGCCCGACAGGGCCCGACAGGGCCCGACAGAGCCCGACAGGGCCCGACAGAGCCCGACAGAGCCCGACAGAGCCCGACAGGGCCCAGTAGAGCCCGACAGAGCCCGACAGAGTCCGACAGGGCCCGACAGAGCCCGACAGAGCCCAGTAGACCTCGACAGAGCCCGACAGAGCCCAACAGGGCCCGACAGAGCCCGACAGGGCCCAGTAGAGCCCGAAAGAGCCCGACAGAGCCCGACAGGGCCCGACAGGGTCCGACAGAGCCCGACAGAGCCCGACAGGGCCCGACTGGGCCCGACAGAGCCCGACAGAGACCAGTAGAGCCCGACAGAGCCCGAAAGAGCCCGACAGAGCCCGACAGGGCCCGACAGAGCCCGAGAGAGCCCAGTAGAGACCGACAGAGCCCGACAGAGCCCGACAGAGCCCGACAGAGCCCGACAGGGCCCGACCGAGCCCGACAGAGCACAGTAGAGCCCGACAGAGCCCAGTAGAGCCCGACAGAGCCCGACAGAGCCCGACAGGGCCCAGTAGAGCCCAGTAGAACCCGACAGAGCCCAGTAGAGCCCGACAGAGCCCGACAGAGCCCGACAGAGCCCAGTAGAGCCCGACAGGGCCCGACAGAGCCCGACAGAGCCCGACAGAGCCCAGTAGAGCCCGACAGAGCCCGACAGAGCCCGACAGGGCCGACAGGGAGCAGTAGAGCCCGACAGAGCCCGACAGAGCCCGACAGGGCCCTACAGGGCCCGACAGAGCGCGACAGAGCCCAGTAGAGCCCGACAGAGCCCGACAGAGCCCGACAGAGCCCGACAGGGCCCGACAGAGCCCGACAGAGCCCAGTAGAGCCCGACAGGGCCCGACAGAGCCCTACAGAGCCCGACAGAGCCCGACAGAGCCCGACAGAGCCTGACAGGGCCCGACAGAGCCCGACAGAGCCCGACAGGGCCCAGTAGAGCCTCACAGAGCCCGACAGAGCTCGACAGAGCCCGACAAAGCCCGACAGGGCCCGACAGAGCCCGACAAAGACCGACAGGGCCCGACAGGGCCCGACAGGGCCCGACAGAGCCCGACAGGGCCCGAAAGAGCCCGACAGTGCCCGATAGAGCCCGACAGGGCCCAGTAGAGCCTGACAGAGCCCGACAGAGCCCGACACAGTCCGACAGGGCCCGACAGAGCCCGACAGGGCCCGACAGAGCCCGACAGAGCCCAGTAGAGCCCGACAGAGCCCGACAGAGCCCGACAGGGCCCGACAGGGCCCGACAGAGCCCGACAGGGCCCGACAGGGCCCGACAGGGCCCAGTAGAGCCCGACAGAGCCCGACAGGGCCCGACAGAGCCCGACAGAGCCCGACAGAGCCCGACAGGGCCCGACAGAGCCCAGTAGAGCTTGACAGGGCCCAGTAGAGCCCGACAGATCCCTACAGAGCCCGACAGATCCCGACAGAGCCCGACAGAGCCCGACAGGGCCCGACAGAGCCCGACAGAGCCCAGTAGAGCCCGACAGAGCCCGACAGGGCCCGACAGAGACCGACAGGGCCCGACAGAGCCCGACAGAGCCCGACAGAGCCCGACAGGGCCCGACAGAGCCCGACAGAGCCCGACAGAGCCCGACAGGGCCCGACAGGGCGCAGTAGAGCCCGACAGAGACCGACAGAGCCCGACAGGGCCCGACAGGGCGCAGTAGAGCCCGACAGAGCCCGACAGAGACCGACAGAGCCCGACAGAGCCCAGTAGAGCCCGACAGGGCCCGACAGAGCCCTACAGAGCCCGACAGAGCCCGACAGAGCCCGACAGAGCCTGACAGGGCCCGACAGGGCCCGACAGGGCCCGACAGAGACCGACAGGACCCGACAGAGCCCGACAGATCCCGACAGAGCCCGACAGGGCCCGACAGAGCCCGACAGGGCCCGACAGAGCACGACAGGGCCCAGTAGAGCCCGACAGAGCCCGACAGGGCCCGACAGGGCCCGACAGAGCCCAGTAGAGCCCGACAGAGCCCGACAGAGCCCGACAGGGCCCGACAGGGCCCGACAGAGCCCGACAGGGCCCGACAGAGCCCGACAGAGCCCGACAGGGCCCGACAGGGCCCAATAGAGCCCGACAGAGCCCGACAGAGCCCGACAGAGCCCGACAGAGCCCGACAGGGCCCGACAGAGCCTGACAGGGCCCGACAGAGCCCGACAGAGCCCGACAGAGCCGGACAGGGCCCAGTAGAGCGCGACAGAGCCCGACAGAGCCCGACAGAGCCCGACAGGGCCCGACAGGGCCCAGTAGAGCCCGACAGAGCCCGACAGAGCCCGACAGAGCCCGACAGAGCCCGACAGGGCCCGACAGGGCCCGACAGGGCCTGACAGAGCCCGACAGAGCCCAGTAGAGCTCGACAGAGCCCGACAGAGCCCGACAGGGCCCGACAGGGCCCAGTCGAGCCCGACAGAGCCCGACAGAGCCCGACAGGGCCCGACAGGGCCCGACAGGGCCCGACAGAGCCCAGTAGAGCCCGACAGAGCCCGACAGAACCCGACAGGGCCCGACAGGGCCCGACAGAGCCCGACAGAGCCCGACAGAACCCGACAGGGCCCGACAGGGCCCGACAGGGCCCGACAGAGCCCGACAGAGCCCGACAGAGCCCGACAGGGCCCGACAGGGAGCAGTAGAGCCCGACAGAGCCCGACAGAGCCCGACAGAGCCCGACAGGGCCCGACAGGGCCCGACAGAGCCCGACAGAGCCCGACAGAGCCCGACAGGGCCCGACAGAGCCCGACAGAGCCCGACAGAGCCCAGTAGAGCCCGACAGAGCCCGACAGGGCCCGACAGAGCCCGACAGGGCCCGACAGGGCCCGACAGAGCCCAGTAGAGCCCGACAGGGCCCGACAGAGCCCGACAGAGCCCGACAGAGCCCGACAGAGCCCAGTAGAGCCCGACAGAGCCCGACAGAGCCCGACAGGGCCCGACAGGGCGCAGTAGAGCCCGACAGAGCCCGACAGGGCCCTACAGGGCCCGACAGAGCCCGACAGAGCCCAGTAGAGCCCGACAGAGCCCAGTAGAGCCCGACAGAGCCCGACAGAGCCCGACAGGGCCCGACAGAGCCCGACAGAGCCCAGTAGAGCCCGACAGAGCCCGACAGAGCCCGACAGACACCAACAGAGCCTGACAGGGCCCGACAGGGCCCGACACAGTCCGACAGAGCCCGACAGGGCCCGACAGAGCCCGACAGAGCCCGACAGAGCCCGACAGGGCCTAGTAGAGCCCAGTAGAGCCCGACAGAGCCCAGTAGAGCCCGACAGAGCCCGACAGAGCCCGACAGAGCCCGACAGAGCCCGACAGGGCCCGACAGAGCCCAGTAGAGCCCGACAGAGCCCGACAGAGCCCGACAGAGCCCGACAGGGCCCGACAGAGCCCGACAGAGCCCGACAGAACCCGACAGAGCCCGACAGGGCCCGACAGGGCCCGACAGAGCCCGACAGAGCCCGACAGAGCCCAGAGAGCCCGACAGAGCGCGACAGGGCCCAGTAGAGCCTGACAGAGCCCGACAGAGCCCGAGAGAGCCCGACAGAGCCCGACAGGGCCCGACAGGGAACAGTAGAGCCCAGTAGAGCCCGACAGAGCCCGACAGAGCCCGACAGAGCCCGACAGGGCCCGACAGGGCCCGACAGGGCCCGACAGAGCCCACTAGAGCCCGACAGAGCCCGACAGAGCCCGACAGGGCCCGACAGGGCCCGACAGAGCCCGACAGAGCCCGACAGAGCCCGACAGGGCCCGACAGGGAACAGTAGAGCCCAGTAGAGCCCGACAGAGCCCGACAGAGCCCGACAGAGCCCGACAGGGCCCGACAGAGCCCGACAGGGCCCAGTAGAGCCCGACAGAGCCCGACAGAGCCCGACAGAGCCCGACAAAGCCCGACAGGGCCCGACAGAGCCCGACAGAGCCCGACAGGGCCCGACAGAGCCCGACAGAGCCCGACAGAGCCCGACAGAGCCCGACAGGGCCCACTAGAGCCCGACAGAGCCCGACAGAGTCCGACAGGGCCCGACAGAGCCCGACAGAGCCCAGTAGAGCTCGACAGAGCCCGACAGAGCCCAACAGGGCCCGACAGAGCCCGACAGGGCCCAGTAGAGCCCGAAAGAGCCCGACAGAGCCCGACAGGGCCCGACAGGGTCCGACAGAGCCCGACAGAGCCCGACAGGGCCCGACTGGGCCCGACAGAGCCCGACAGAGACCAGTAGAGCCCGACAGAGCCCGAAAGAGCCCGACAGAGCCCGACAGGGCCCGACAGAGCCCGAGAGAGCCCAGTAGAGACCGACAGAGCCCGACAGAGCCCGACAGAGCCCGACAGAGCCCGACAGGGCCCGACCGAGCCCGACAGAGCACAGTAGAGCCCGACAGAGCCCAGTAGAGCCCGACAGAGCCCGACAGAGCCTGACAGGGCCCAGTAGAGCCCAGTAGAACCCGACAGAGCCCAGTAGAGCCCGACAGAGCCCGACAGAGCCCGACAGAGCCCGACAGGGCCCGACAGGGCCCGACAGAGCCCGACAGAGCCCGACAGAACCCGACAGAGCCCGACAGAGCCCGACAGAGCCCGACAGGGCCCGACAGAGCCCGACAGGGCCCGACAGGGCCCGACAGGGCCCGACAGAGCCCGACAGGACCCGACAGGACCCGACAGAGCCCAGTAGACCCCGACAGAGCCCGACAGAGCCCGACAGAGCCCGACAGAGCCTGACAGGGCCCGACAGAGCCCGACAGGGCCCGACAGAGCCCGACAGGGCCCGACAGAGCCCGACAGAGCCCAGTAGAGCCCGACAGGGCCCGACAGAGCCCGACAGAGCCCGACAGAGCCCGACAGAGCCCGACAGAGCCCAGTAGAGCCCGACAGAGCCCGACAGAGCCCGACAGGGCCGACAGGGAGCAGTAGAGCCCGACAGAGCCCGACAGAGCCCGACAGGGCCCTACAGGGCCCGACAGAGCCCGACAGAGCCCAGTAGAGCCCGACAGAGCCCGACAGAGCCCGACAGATCCCGACAGGGCCGACAGGGCCCGACAGAGCCCAGTAGAGCCCGACAGGGCCCGACAGAGCCCTACAGAGCCCGACAGAGCCCGACAGAGCCCGACAGAGCCTGACAGGGCCCGACAGAGCCCGACAGGGCCCGACAGAGCCCGACAGAGCCCGACAGGGCCCAGTAGAGCCTCACAGAGCCCGACAGAGCTCGACAGAGCCCGACAAAGCCCGACAGGGCCCGACAGAGCCCGACAAAGACCGACAGGGCCCGACAGGGCCCAACAGGGCCCGAAAGAGCCCGACAGTGCCCGATAGAGCCCGACAGGGCCCAGTAGAGCCTGACAGAGCCCGACAGAGCCCGACACAGTCCGACAGGGCCCGACAGAGCCCGACAGGGCCCGACAGAGCCCGACAGAGCCCAGTAGAGCCCGACAGAGCCCGACAGAGCCCGACAGGGCCCGACAGGGCCCGACAGAGCCCGACAGGGCCCGACAGGGCCCGACAGGGCCAAGTAGAGCCCGACAGAGCCCAACAGGGCCCGACAGAGCCCGACAGAGCCCGACAGAGCCCGACAGGGCCCGACAGGGCCCGACAGAGCCCGACAGGGCCCAGTAGAGCCCGACAGATCCCGACAGAGCCCGACAGATCCCGACAGAGCCCGACAGAGCCCGATAGGGCCCGACAGTGCCCGACAGAGCCCAGTAGAGCCCGACAGAGCCCGACAGGGCCCGACAGAGCCCGACAGGGCCCGACAGAGCCCGACAGAGCCCGACAGAGCCCGACAGGGCCCGACAGAGCCCGACAGAGCCCGACAGAGCCCGACAGGGCCCGACAGGGCGCAGTAGAGCCCGACAGAGCCCGACAGAGCCCGACAGGGCCCGACAGGGCGCAGTAGAGCCCGACAGAGCCCGACAGAGACCGACAGAGCCCGACAGAGCCCAGTAGAGCCCGACAGGGCCCGACAGAGCCCTACAGAGCCCGACAGAGCCCGACAGAGCCCGACAGAGCCCGACAGGGCCCGACAGGGCCCGACAGAGCCCGACAGAGACCGACAGGACCCGACAGAGCCCGACAGAGCCCGACAGAGCCCGACAGGGCCCGACAGGGCCCGACAGGGCCCGACAGAGCCCGACAGGGCCCAGTAGAGCCCGACAGAGCCCGACAGGGCCCGACAGGGCCCGACAGAGCCCAGTAGAGCCCGACAGAGCCCGACAGAGCCCGACAGGGCCCGACAGGGCCCGACAGAGCCCGACAGGGCCCGACAGAGCCCGACAGAGCCCGACAGGGCCCGACAGGGCCCAATAGAGCCCGAGAGAGCCCGACAGAGCCCGACAGAGCCCGACAGAGCCCGACAGGGCCCGACAGGACCCAACAGAGCCTGACAGGGCCCGACAGAGCCCGACAGAGCCCGACAGAGCCGGACAGAGCCCGACAGGGCCGGACAGGGCCCAGTAGAGCGCGACAGAGCCCGACAGAGCCCGACAGAGCCCGACAGGGCCCGACAGGGCCCAGTAGAGCCCGACAGAGCCCGACAGAGCCCGACAGAGCCCGACAGAGCCCGACAGGGCCCGACAGGGCCCGACAGGGCCTGACAGAGCCCGACAGAGCCCAGTAGAGCTCGACAGAGCCCGACAGAGCCCGACAGGGCCCGACAGGGCCCAGTCGAGCCCGACAGAGCCCGACAGAGCCCGACAGGGCCCGACAGGGCCCGACAGGGCCCGACAGAGCCCAGTAGAGCCCGACAGAGCCCGACAGGGCCCGACAGGGTCCGACAGAGCCCAGTAGAGCCCGACAGAGCCCGACAGAGCCCGACAGATCCCGACAGAGCCCGACAGAGCCCGACAGGGCCCGACAGAGCCCGACAGAGCCCGACAGAGCCCAGTAGAGCCCGACAGAGCCCGACAGGGCCCGACAGAGCCCGACAGAGCCCGACAGAGCCCGACAGAGCCCGACAGGGCCCGACAGAGCCCGACAGAGCCCGACAGGGCCCAGTAGAGCCCGACAGGGCCCGACAGGGCGCAGTAGAGCCCGACAGAGCCCGACAGAGCCCGACAGGGCCCTACAGGGCCCGACAGAGCCCGACAGAGCCCAGTAGAGCCCGACAGAGCCCAGTAGAGCCCGACAGAGCGCGACAGAGCCCGACAGATTCCGACAGGGCCCGACAGAGCCCGACAGAGCCCAGTAGAGCCCGACAGAGCCCGACAGAGCCCGACAGACCCCAACAGAGCCTGACAGGGCCCGACAGGGCCCGACAGAGCCCGACAGAGCCCGACAGGGCCCGACAGAGCCCGACAGAGCCCGACAGGGCCTAGTAGAGCCCAGTATAGCCCGACAGAGCCCAGTAGAGCCCGACAGAGCCCGACAGAGCCCGACAGGGCCCGACAGAGCCCGACAGAGCCCAGTAGAGCCCGACAGAGCCCGACAGAGCCCGACAGAGCCCGACAGGGCCCGACAGGGCCCGACAGAGCCCGACAGGGCCCGACAGAGCCCGAGAGAGCCCGACAGAACCCGACAGGGCCCGACAGGGCCCGACAGGGCCCGACAGAGCCCGACAGAGCCCGACAGAGCCCGACAGGGCCCGACAGGGAACAGTAGAGCCCAGTAGAGCCCGACAGAGCCCGACAGAGCCCGACAGAGCCCGACAGAACCCGACAGAGCCCGACAGAGCCCGACAGGGCCCGACAGGGCCCGACAGGGCCCGACAGAGCCCGACAGAGCCCACTAGAGCCCGACAGAGCCCGACAGAGCCCGACAGAGCCCGACAGGGCCCGACAGGGCCCGACAGAGCCCGACAGAGCCCGACAGATCCTGACAGAGCCCGACAGAGCCCGACAGGGCCCGACAGAGCCCGACAGAGCCCGACAGAGCCCGACAGAGCCCAGTAGAGCCCGACAGAGCCCGACAGGGCCCGACAGAGCCCGACAGGGCCCGACAGAGCCCAGTAGAGCCCGACAGGGCCCGACAGAGCCCGACAGAGCCCGACAGAGCCCGACAGAGCCCAGTAGAGCCCGACAGAGCCCGACAGAGCCCGACAGGGCCCGACAGGGTGCAGTAGAGCCCGACAGAGCCCGACAGGGCCCTACAGGGCCCGACAGAGCCCGACAGAGCCCAGTAGAGCCCGACAGAGCCCAGTAGAGCCCGACAGAGCCCGACAGAGCCCGACAGAGCCCGACAGGGCCCGACAGAGCCCGACAGAGCCCAGTAGAGCCCGACAGAGCCCGACAGAGCCCGACAGACACCAAAAGAGCCTGACAGGGCCCGACAGGGCCCGACACAGCCCGACAGAGCCCGACAGGGCCCGACAGAGCCCGACAGAGCCCGACAGAGCCCGACAGAGCCCGACAGGGCCTAGTAGAGCCCAGTAGAGCCCGACAGAGCCCAGTAGAGCCCGACAGAGCCCGACAGAGCCCGACAGAGCCCGACAGAGCCCGACAGGGCCCGACAGAGCCCAGTAGAGCCCGACAGAGCCCGACAGAGCCCGACAGAGCCCGACAGGGCCCGACAGAGCCCGACAGAGCCCGACAGAACCCGACAGAGCCCGACAGGGCCCGACAGGGCCCGACAGAGCCCGACAGAGCCCAGAGAGCCCGACAGAGCGCGACAGAGCCCAGTAGAGCCTGACAGAGCCCGACAGAGCCCGAGAGAGCCCGACAGAGCCCGACAGGGCCCGACAGGGAACAGTAGAGCCCAGTAGAGCCCGACAGAGCCCGACAGAGCCCGACAGAGCCCGACAGAGCCCGACAGGGCCCGACAGGGCCCAGTAGAGCCCGACAGAGCCCGACAGAGCCCGACAGAGCCCGACAGAGCCCGACAGGGCCCGACAGGGCCCGACAGGGCCTGACAGAGCCCGACAGAGCCCAGTAGAGCTCGACAGAGCCCGACAGAGCCCGACAGGGCCCGACAGGGCCCAGTCGAGCCCGACAGAGCCCGACAGAGCCCGACAGGGCCCGACAGGGCCCGACAGGGCCCGACAGAGCCCAGTAGAGCCCGACAGAGCCCGACAGAACCCGACAGGGCCCGACAGGGCCCGACAGAGCCCGACAGAGCCCGACAGAACCCGACAGGGCCCGACAGGGCCCGACAGAGCCCGACAGAGCCCGACAGAGCCCGACAGAGCCCGACAGAGCCCGACAGGGCCCGACAGGGCCCGACAGAGCCCGACAGATCCCGACAGAGCCCGACAGAGCCCGACAGGGCCCGACAGAGCCCGACAGAGCCCGACAGAGCCCAGTAGAGCCCGACAGAGCCCGACAGGGCCCGACAGAGCCCGACAGAGCCCAGTAGAGCCCGACAGGGCCCGACAGAGCCCGACAGAGCCCGACAGAGCCCGACAGAGCCCAGTAGAGCCCGACAGAGCCCGACAGAGCCCGACAGGGCCCGACAGGGCGCAGTAGAGCCCGACAGAGCCCGACAGGGCCCTACAGGGCCCGACAGAGCCCGACAGAGCCCAGTAGAGCCCGACAGAGCCCAGTAGAGCCCGACAGAGCCCGACAGAGCCCGACAGGGCCCGACAGAGCCCGACAGAGCCCAGTAGAGCCCGACAGAGCCCGACAGAGCCCGACAGACACCAACAGAGCCTGACAGGGCCCGACAGGGCCCGACACAGTCCGACAGAGCCCGACAGGGCCCGACAGAGCCCGACAGAGCCCGACAGAGCCCGACAGGGCCTAGTAGAGCCCAGTAGAGCCCGACAGAGCCCAGTAGAGCCCGACAGAGCCCGACAGAGCCCGACAGAGCCCGACAGAGCCCGACAGGGCCCGACAGAGCCCAGTAGAGCCCGACAGAGCCCGACAGAGCCCGACAGAGCCCGACAGGGCCCGACAGAGCCCGACAGAGCCCGACAGAACCCGACAGAGCCCGACAGAGCCCGACAGGGCCCGACAGAGCCCGACAGAGCCCGACAGGGCCCGACAGGGAACAGTAGAGCCCAGTAGAGCCCGACAGAGCCCGACAGAGCCCGACAGAGCCCGACAGGGCCCAACAGGGCCCGACAGGGCCCGACAGAGCCCACTAGAGCCCGACAGAGCCCGACAGAGCCCGACAGGGCCCGACAGGGCCCGACAGAGCCCGACAGAGCCCGACAGAGCCCGACAGGGCCCGACAGGGAACAGTAGAGCCCAGTAGAGCCCGACAGAGCCCGACAGAGCCCGACAGAGCCCGACAGGGCCCGACAGAGCCCGACAGGGCCCAGTAGAGCCCGACAGAGCCCGACAGAGCCCGACAGAGCCCGACAAAGCCCGACAGGGCCCGACAGGGCCCGACAGAGCCCGACAGGGCCCGACAGAGCCCGACAGAGCCCGACAGAGCCCGACAGGGCCCAGTAGAGCCCGACAGAGCCCGACAGAGTCCGACAGGGCCCGACAGAGCCCGACAGAGCCCAGTAGACCTCGACAGAGCCCGACAGAGCCCAACAGGGCCCGACAGAGCCCGACAGGGCCCAGTAGAGCCCGAAAGAGCCCGACAGAGCCCGACAGGGCCCGACAGGGTCCGACAGAGCCCGACAGAGCCCGACAGGGCCCGACTGGGCCCGACAGAGCCCGACAGAGACCAGTAGAGCCCGACAGAGCCCGAAAGAGCCCGACAGAGCCCGACAGGGCCCGACAGAGCCCGAGAGAGCCCAGTAGAGACCGACAGAGCCCGACAGAGCCCGACAGAGCCCGACAGAGCCCGACAGGGCCCGACCGAGCCCGACAGAGCACAGTAGAGCCCGACAGAGCCCAGTAGAGCCCGACAGAGCCCGACAGAGCCCGACAGGGCCCAGTAGAGCCCAGTAGAACCCGACAGAGCCCAGTAGAGCCCGACAGAGCCCGACAGAGCCCGACAGAGCCCAGTAGAGCCCGACAGGGCCCGACAGAGCCCGACAGAGCCCGACAGAGCCCAGTAGAGCCCGACAGAGCCCGACAGAGCCCGACAGGGCCGACAGGGAGCAGTAGAGCCCGACAGAGCCCGACAGAGCCCGACAGGGCCCTACAGGGCCCGACAGAGCGCGACAGAGCCCAGTAGAGCCCGACAGAGCCCGACAGAGCCCGACAGAGCCCGACAGGGCCCGACAGAGCCCGACAGAGCCCAGTAGAGCCCGACAGGGCCCGACAGAGCCCTACAGAGCCCGACAGAGCCCGACAGAGCCCGACAGAGCCTGACAGGGCCCGACAGAGCCCGACAGAGCCCGACAGGGCCCAGTAGAGCCTCACAGAGCCCGACAGAGCTCGACAGAGCCCGACAAAGCCCGACAGGGCCCGACAGAGCCCGACAAAGACCGACAGGGCCCGACAGGGCCCGACAGGGCCCGACAGAGCCCGACAGGGCCCGAAAGAGCCCGACAGTGCCCGATAGAGCCCGACAGGGCCCAGTAGAGCCTGACAGAGCCCGACAGAGCCCGACACAGTCCGACAGGGCCCGACAGAGCCCGACAGGGCCCGACAGAGCCCGACAGAGCCCAGTAGAGCCCGACAGAGCCCGACAGAGCCCGACAGGGCCCGACAGGGCCCGACAGAGCCCGACAGGGCCCGACAGGGCCCGACAGGGCCCAGTAGAGCCCGACAGAGCCCGACAGGGCCCGACAGAGCCCGACAGAGCCCGACAGAGCCCGACAGGGCCCGACAGAGCCCAGTAGAGCTTGACAGGGCCCAGTAGAGCCCGACAGATCCCTACAGAGCCCGACAGATCCCGACAGAGCCCGACAGAGCCCGACAGGGCCCGACAGAGCCCGACAGAGCCCAGTAGAGCCCGACAGAGCCCGACAGGGCCCGACAGAGACCGACAGGGCCCGAGAGAGCCCGACAGAGCCCGACAGAGCCCGACAGGGCCCGACAGAGCCCGACAGAGCCCGACAGAGCCCGACAGGGCCCGACAGGGCGCAGTAGAGCCCGACAGAGACCGACAGAGCCCGACAGGGCCCGACAGGGCGCAGTAGAGCCCGACAGAGCCCGACAGAGACCGACAGAGCCCGACAGAGCCCAGTAGAGCCCGACAGGGCCCGACAGAGCCCTACAGAGCCCGACAGAGCCCGACAGAGCCCGACAGAGCCTGACAGGGCCCGACAGGGCCCGACAGGGCCCGACAGAGACCGACAGGACCCGACAGAGCCCGACAGATCCCGACAGAGCCCGACAGGGCCCGACAGAGCCCGACAGGGCCCGACAGAGCACGACAGGGCCCAGTAGAGCCCGACAGAGCCCGACAGGGCCCGACAGGGCCCGACAGAGCCCAGTAGAGCCCGACAGAGCCCGACAGAGCCCGACAGGGCCCGACAGGGCCCGACAGAGCCCGACAGGGCCCGACAGAGCCCGACAGAGCCCGACAGGGCCCGACAGGGCCCAATAGAGCCCGACAGAGCCCGACAGAGCCCGACAGAGCCCGACAGAGCCCGACAGGGCCCGACAGAGCCTGACAGGGCCCGACAGAGCCCGACAGAGCCCGACAGAGCCGGACAGGGCCCAGTAGAGCGCGACAGAGCCCGACAGAGCCCGACAGAGCCCGACAGGGCCCGACAGGGCCCAGTAGAGCCCGACAGAGCCCGACAGAGCCCGACAGAGCCCGACAGAGCCCGACAGGGCCCGACAGGGCCCGACAGGGCCTGACAGAGCCCGACAGAGCCCAGTAGAGCTCGACAGAGCCCGACAGAGCCCGACAGGGCCCGACAGGGCCCAGTCGAGCCCGACAGAGCCCGACAGAGCCCGACAGGGCCCGACAGGGCCCGACAGGGCCCGACAGAGCCCAGTAGAGCCCGACAGAGCCCGACAGAACCCGACAGGGCCCGACAGGGCCCGACAGAGCCCGACAGAGCCCGACAGAACCCGACAGGGCCCGACAGGGCCCGACAGGGCCCGACAGAGCCCGACAGAGCCCGACAGAGCCCGACAGGGCCCGACAGGGAGCAGTAGAGCCCGACAGAGCCCGACAGAGCCCGACAGAGCCCGACAGGGCCCGACAGGGCCCGACAGAGCCCGACAGAGCCCGACAGAGCCCGACAGGGCCCGACAGAGCCCGACAGAGCCCGACAGAGCCCAGTAGAGCCCGACAGAGCCCGACAGGGCCCGACAGAGCCCGACAGGGCCCGACAGGGCCCGACAGAGCCCAGTAGAGCCCGACAGGGCCCGACAGAGCCCGACAGAGCCCGACAGAGCCCGACAGAGCCCAGTAGAGCCCGACAGAGCCCGACAGAGCCCGACAGGGCCCGACAGGGCGCAGTAGAGCCCGACAGAGCCCGACAGGGCCCTACAGGGCCCGACAGAGCCCGACAGAGCCCAGTAGAGCCCGACAGAGCCCAGTAGAGCCCGACAGAGCCCGACAGAGCCCGACAGGGCCCGACAGAGCCCGACAGAGCCCAGTAGAGCCCGACAGAGCCCGACAGAGCCCGACAGACACCAACAGAGCCTGACAGGGCCCGACAGGGCCCGACACAGTCCGACAGAGCCCGACAGGGCCCGACAGAGCCCGACAGAGCCCGACAGAGCCCGACAGGGCCTAGTAGAGCCCAGTAGAGCCCGACAGAGCCCAGTAGAGCCCGACAGAGCCCGACAGAGCCCGACAGAGCCCGACAGAGCCCGACAGGGCCCGACAGAGCCCAGTAGAGCCCGACAGAGCCCGACAGAGCCCGACAGAGCCCGACAGGGCCCGACAGAGCCCGACAGAGCCCGACAGAACCCGACAGAGCCCGACAGGGCCCGACAGGGCCCGACAGAGCCCGACAGAGCCCGACAGAGCCCAGAGAGCCCGACAGAGCGCGACAGGGCCCAGTAGAGCCTGACAGAGCCCGACAGAGCCCGAGAGAGCCCGACAGAGCCCGACAGGGCCCGACAGGGAACAGTAGAGCCCAGTAGAGCCCGACAGAGCCCGACAGAGCCCGACAGAGCCCGACAGGGCCCGACAGGGCCCGACAGGGCCCGACAGAGCCCACTAGAGCCCGACAGAGCCCGACAGAGCCCGACAGGGCCCGACAGGGCCCGACAGAGCCCGACAGAGCCCGACAGAGCCCGACAGGGCCCGACAGGGAACAGTAGAGCCCAGTAGAGCCCGACAGAGCCCGACAGAGCCCGACAGAGCCCGACAGGGCCCGACAGAGCCCGACAGGGCCCAGTAGAGCCCGACAGAGCCCGACAGAGCCCGACAGAGCCCGACAAAGCCCGACAGGGCCCGACAGAGCCCGACAGAGCCCGACAGGGCCCGACAGAGCCCGACAGAGCCCGACAGAGCCCGACAGAGCCCGACAGAGCCCGACAGGGCCCAGTAGAGCCCGACAGAGCCCGACAGAGTCCGACAGGGCCCGACAGAGCCCAGTAGAGCTCGACAGAGCCCGACAGAGCCCGACAGGGCCCGACAGAGCCCGACAGGGCCCAGTAGAGCCCGAAAGAGCCCGACAGAGCCCGACAGGGCCCGACAGGGTCCGACAGAGCCCGACAGAGCCCGACAGGGCCCGACTGGGCCCGACAGAGCCCGACAGAGACCAGTAGAGCCCGACAGAGCCCGAAAGAGCCCGACAGAGCCCGACAGGGCCCGACAGAGCCCGAGAGAGCCCAGTAGAGACCGACAGAGCCCGACAGAGCCCGACAGAGCCCGACAGAGCCCGACAGGGCCCGACCGAGCCCGACAGAGCACAGTAGAGCCCGACAGAGCCCAGTAGAGCCCGACAGAGCCCGACAGAGCCTGACAGGGCCCAGTAGAGCCCAGTAGAACCCGACAGAGCCCAGTAGAGCCCGACAGAGCCCGACAGAGCCCGACAGAGCCCGACAGGGCCCGACAGGGCCCGACAGAGCCCGACAGAGCCCGACAGAACCCGACAGAGCCCGACAGAGCCCGACAGAGCCCGACAGAGCCCGACAGGGCCCGACAGAGCCCGACAGGGCCCGACAGGGCCCGACAGGGCCCGACAGAGCCCGACAGGACCCGACAGGACCCGACAGAGCCCAGTAGACCCCGACAGAGCCCGACAGAGCCCGACAGAGCCCGACAGAGCCTGACAGGGCCCGACAGAGCCCGACAGGGCCCGACAGAGCCCGACAGGGCCCGACAGAGCCCGACAGAGCCCAGTAGAGCCCGACAGGGCCCGACAGAGCCCGACAGAGCCCGACAGAGCCCGACAGAGCCCGACAGAGCCCAGTAGAGCCCGACAGAGCCCGACAGAGCCCGACAGGGCCGACAGGGAGCAGTAGAGCCCGACAGAGCCCGACAGAGCCCGACAGGGCCCTACAGGGCCCGACAGAGCCCGACAGAGCCCAGTAGAGCCCGACAGAGCCCGACAGAGCCCGACAGATCCCGACAGGGCCCGACAGGGCCCGACAGAGCCCAGTAGAGCCCGACAGGGCCCGACAGAGCCCTACAGAGCCCGACAGAGCCCGACAGAGCCCGACAGAGCCTGACAGGGCCCGACAGAGCCCGACAGGGCCCGACAGAGCCCGACAGAGCCCGACAGGGCCCAGTAGAGCCTCACAGAGCCCGACAGAGCTCGACAGAGCCCGACAAAGCCCGACAGGGCCCGACAGAGCCCGACAAAGACCGACAGGGCCCGACAGGGCCCAACAGGGCCCGAAAGAGCCCGACAGTGCCCGATAGAGCCCGACAGGGCCCAGTAGAGCCTGACAGAGCCCGACAGAGCCCGACACAGTCCGACAGGGCCCGACAGAGCCCGACAGGGCCCGACAGAGCCCGACAGAGCCCAGTAGAGCCCGACAGAGCCCGACAGGGCCCGACAGGGCCCGACAGAGCCCGACAGGGCCCGACAGGGCCCGACAGGGCCAAGTAGAGCCCGACAGAGCCCAACAGGGCCCGACAGAGCCCGACAGAGCCCGACAGAGCCCGACAGGGCCCGACAGGGCCCGACAGAGCCCGACAGGGCCCAGTAGAGCCCGACAGATCCCGACAGAGCCCGACAGATCCCGACAGAGCCCGACAGAGCCCGATAGGGCCCGACAGTGCCCGACAGAGCCCAGTAGAGCCCGACAGAGCCCGACAGGGCCCGACAGAGCCCGACAGGGCCCGACAGAGCCCGACAGAGCCCGACAGAGCCCGACAGGGCCCGACAGAGCCCGACAGGGCCCGACAGAGCCCGACAGAGCCCGACAGGGCCCGACAGGGCGCAGTAGAGCCCGACAGAGCCCGACAGAGCCCGACAGGGCCCGACAGGGCGCAGTAGAGCCCGACAGAGCCCGACAGAGACCGACAGAGCCCGACAGAGCCCAGTAGAGCCCGACAGGGCCCGACAGAGCCCTACAGAGCCCGACAGAGCCCGACAGAGCCCGACAGAGCCCGACAGAGCCCGACAGGGCCCGACAGAGCCCGACAGAGACCGACAGGACCCGACAGAGCCCGACAGAGCCCGACAGAGCCCGACAGGGCCCGACAGGGCCCGACAGGGCCCGACAGAGCCCGACAGGGCCCAGTAGAGCCCGACAGAGCCCGACAGGGCCCGACAGGGCCCGACAGAGCCCAGTAGAGCCCGACAGAGCCCGACAGAGCCCGACAGGGCCCGACAGGGCCCGACAGAGCCCGACAGGGCCCGACAGAGCCCGACAGAGCCCGACAGGGCCCGACAGGGCCCAATAGAGCCCGACAGAGCCCGACAGAGCCCGACAGAGCCCGACAGAGCCCGACAGGGCCCGACAGGACCCAACAGAGCCTGACAGGGCCCGACAGAGCCCGACAGAGCCCGACAGAGCCCGACAGAGCCCGACAGGGCCGGACAGGGCCCAGTAGAGCGCGACAGAGCCCGACAGAGCCCGACAGAGCCCGACAGGGCCCGACAGGGCCCAGTAGAGCCCGACAGAGCCCGACAGAGCCCGACAGAGCCCGACAGAGCCCGACAGGGCCCGACAGGGCCCGACAGGGCCTGACAGAGCCCGACAGAGCCCAGTAGAGCTCGACAGAGCCCGACAGAGCCCGACAGGGCCCGACAGGGCCCAGTCGAGCCCGACAGAGCCCGACAGAGCCCGACAGAGCGCGACAGGGCCCAGTAGAGCCTGACAGAGCCCGACAGAGCCCGAGAGAGCCCGACAGAGCCCGACAGGGCCCGACAGGGAACAGTAGAGCCCAGTAGAGCCCGACAGAGCCCGACAGAGCCCGACAGAGCCCGACAGGGCCCGACAGGGCCCGACAGGGCCCGACAGAGCCCACTAGAGCCCGACAGAGCCCGACAGGGCCCGACAGGGCCCGACAGAGCCCGACAGAGCCCGACAGAGCCCGACAGGGCCCGACAGGGAACAGTAGAGCCCAGTAGAGCCCGACAGAGCCCGACAGAGCCCGACAGAGCCCGACAGGGCCCGACAGAGCCCGACAGGGCCCAGTAGAGCCCGACAGAGCCCGACAGAGCCCGACAGAGCCCGACAAAGCCCGACAGGGCCCGACAGAGCCCGACAGAGCCCGACAGGGCCCGACAGAGCCCGACAGAGCCCGACAGAGCCCGACAGAGCCCGACAGAGCCCGACAGGGCCCAGTAGAGCCCGACAGAGCCCGACAGAGTCCGACAGGGCCCGACAGAGCCCAGTAGAGCTCGACAGAGCCCGACAGAGCCCAACAGGGCCCGACAGAGCCCGACAGGGCCCAGTAGAGCCCGAAAGAGCCCGACAGAGCCCGACAGGGCCCGACAGGGTCCGACAGAGCCCGACAGAGCCCGACAGGGCCCGACTGGGCCCGACAGAGCCCGACAGAGACCAGTAGAGCCCGACAGAGCCCGAAAGAGCCCGACAGAGCCCGACAGGGCCCGACAGAGCCCGAGAGAGCCCAGTAGAGACCGACAGAGCCCGACAGAGCCCGACAGAGCCCGACAGAGCCCGACAGGGCCCGACCGAGCCCGACAGAGCACAGTAGAGCCCGACAGAGCCCAGTAGAGCCCGACAGAGCCCGACAGAGCCTGACAGGGCCCAGTAGAGCCCAGTAGAACCCGACAGAGCCCAGTAGAGCCCGACAGAGCCCGACAGAGCCCGACAGAGCCCGACAGGGCCCGACAGGGCCCGACAGAGCCCGACAGAGCCCGACAGAACCCGACAGAGCCCGACAGAGCCCGACAGAGCCCGACAGAGCCCGACAGGGCCCGACAGAGCCCGACAGGGCCCGACAGGGCCCGACAGGGCCCGACAGAGCCCGACAGGACCCGACAGGACCCGACAGAGCCCAGTAGACCCCGACAGAGCCCGACAGAGCCCGACAGAGCCCGACAGAGCCTGACAGGGCCCGACAGAGCCCGACAGGGCCCGACAGAGCCCGACAGGGCCCGACAGAGCCCGACAGAGCCCAGTAGAGCCCGACAGGGCCCGACAGAGCCCGACAGAGCCCGACAGAGCCCGACAGAGCCCGACAGAGCCCAGTAGAGCCCGACAGAGCCCGACAGAGCCCGACAGGGCCGACAGGGAGCAGTAGAGCCCGACAGAGCCCGACAGAGCCCGACAGGGCCCTACAGGGCCCGACAGAGCCCGACAGAGCCCAGTAGAGCCCGACAGAGCCCGACAGAGCCCGACAGATCCCGACAGGGCCCGACAGGGCCCGACAGAGCCCAGTAGAGCCCGACAGGGCCCGACAGAGCCCTACAGAGCCCGACAGAGCCCGACAGAGCCCGACAGAGCCTGACAGGGCCCGACAGAGCCCGACAGGGCCCGACAGAGCCCGACAGAGCCCGACAGGGCCCAGTAGAGCCTCACAGAGCCCGACAGAGCTCGACAGAGCCCGACAAAGCCCGACAGGGCCCGACAGAGCCCGACAAAGACCGACAGGGCCCGACAGGGCCCAACAGGGCCCGAAAGAGCCCGACAGTGCCCGATAGAGCCCGACAGGGCCCAGTAGAGCCTGACAGAGCCCGACAGAGCCCGACACAGTCCGACAGGGCCCGACAGAGCCCGACAGGGCCCGACAGAGCCCGACAGAGCCCAGTAGAGCCCGACAGAGCCCGACAGGGCCCGACAGGGCCCGACAGAGCCCGACAGGGCCCGACAGGGCCCGACAGGGCCAAGTAGAGCCCGACAGAGCCCAACAGGGCCCGACAGAGCCCGACAGAGCCCGACAGAGCCCGACAGGGCCCGACAGGGCCCGACAGAGCCCGACAGGGCCCAGTAGAGCCCGACAGATCCCGACAGAGCCCGACAGATCCCGACAGAGCCCGACAGAGCCCGATAGGGCCCGACAGTGCCCGACAGAGCCCAGTAGAGCCCGACAGAGCCCGACAGGGCCCGACAGAGCCCGACAGGGCCCGACAGAGCCCGACAGAGCCCGACAGAGCCCGACAGGGCCCGACAGAGCCCGACAGGGCCCGACAGAGCCCGACAGAGCCCGACAGGGCCCGACAGGGCGCAGTAGAGCCCGACAGAGCCCGACAGAGCCCGACAGGGCCCGACAGGGCGCAGTAGAGCCCGACAGAGCCCGACAGAGACCGACAGAGCCCGACAGAGCCCAGTAGAGCCCGACAGGGCCCGACAGAGCCCTACAGAGCCCGACAGAGCCCGACAGAGCCCGACAGAGCCCGACAGAGCCCGACAGGGCCCGACAGAGCCCGACAGAGACCGACAGGACCCGACAGAGCCCGACAGAGCCCGACAGAGCCCGACAGGGCCCGACAGGGCCCGACAGGGCCCGACAGAGCCCGACAGGGCCCAGTAGAGCCCGACAGAGCCCGACAGGGCCCGACAGGGCCCGACAGAGCCCAGTAGAGCCCGACAGAGCCCGACAGAGCCCGACAGGGCCCGACAGGGCCCGACAGAGCCCGACAGGGCCCGACAGAGCCCGACAGAGCCCGACAGGGCCCGACAGGGCCCAATAGAGCCCGACAGAGCCCGACAGAGCCCGACAGAGCCCGACAGAGCCCGACAGGGCCCGACAGGACCCAACAGAGCCTGACAGGGCCCGACAGAGCCCGACAGAGCCCGACAGAGCCGGACAGAGCCCGACAGGGCCGGACAGGGCCCAGTAGAGCGCGACAGAGCCCGACAGAGCCCGACAGAGCCCGACAGGGCCCGACAGGGCCCAGTAGAGCCCGACAGAGCCCGACAGAGCCCGACAGAGCCCGACAGAGCCCGACAGGGCCCGACAGGGCCCGACAGGGCCTGACAGAGCCCGACAGAGCCCAGTAGAGCTCGACAGAGCCCGACAGAGCCCGACAGGGCCCGACAGGGCCCAGTCGAGCCCGACAGAGCCCGACAGAGCCCGACAGAGCGCGACAGGGCCCAGTAGAGCCTGACAGAGCCCGACAGAGCCCGAGAGAGCCCGACAGAGCCCGACAGGGCCCGACAGGGAACAGTAGAGCCCAGTAGAGCCCGACAGAGCCCGACAGAGCCCGACAGAGCCCGACAGGGCCCGACAGGGCCCGACAGGGCCCGACAGAGCCCACTAGAGCCCGACAGAGCCCGACAGAGCCCGACAGGGCCCGACAGGGCCCGACAGAGCCCGACAGAGCCCGACAGAGCCCGACAGGGCCCGACAGGGAACAGTAGAGCCCAGTAGAGCCCGACAGAGCCCGACAGAGCCCGACAGAGCCCGACAGGGCCCGACAGAGCCCGACAGGGCCCAGTAGAGCCCGACAGAGCCCGACAGAGCCCGACAGAGCCCGACAAAGCCCGACAGGGCCCGACAGAGCCCGACAGAGCCCGACAGGGCCCGACAGAGCCCGACAGAGCCCGACAGAGCCCGACAGAGCCCGACAGAGCCCGACAGGGCCCAGTAGAGCCCGACAGAGCCCGACAGAGTCCGACAGGGCCCGACAGAGCCCAGTAGAGCTCGACAGAGCCCGACAGAGCCCAACAGGGCCCGACAGAGCCCGACAGGGCCCAGTAGAGCCCGAAAGAGCCCGACAGAGCCCGACAGGGCCCGACAGGGTCCGACAGAGCCCGACAGAGCCCGACAGGGCCCGACTGGGCCCGACAGAGCCCGACAGAGACCAGTAGAGCCCGACAGAGCCCGAAAGAGCCCGACAGAGCCCGACAGGGCCCGACAGAGCCCGAGAGAGCCCAGTAGAGACCGACAGAGCCCGACAGAGCCCGACAGAGCCCGACAGAGCCCGACAGGGCCCGACCGAGCCCGACAGAGCACAGTAGAGCCCGACAGAGCCCAGTAGAGCCCGACAGAGCCCGACAGAGCCTGACAGGGCCCAGTAGAGCCCAGTAGAACCCGACAGAGCCCAGTAGAGCCCGACAGAGCCCGACAGAGCCCGACAGAGCCCGACAGGGCCCGACAGGGCCCGACAGAGCCCGACAGAGCCCGACAGAACCCGACAGAGCCCGACAGAGCCCGACAGAGCCCGACAGAGCCCGACAGGGCCCGACAGAGCCCGACAGGGCCCGACAGGGCCCGACAGGGCCCGACAGAGCCCGACAGGACCCGACAGGACCCGACAGAGCCCAGTAGACCCCGACAGAGCCCGACAGAGCCCGACAGAGCCCGACAGAGCCTGACAGGGCCCGACAGAGCCCGACAGGGCCCGACAGAGCCCGACAGGGCCCGACAGAGCCCGACAGAGCCCAGTAGAGCCCGACAGGGCCCGACAGAGCCCGACAGAGCCCGACAGAGCCCGACAGAGCCCGACAGAGCCCAGTAGAGCCCGACAGAGCCCGACAGAGCCCGACAGGGCCGACAGGGAGCAGTAGAGCCCGACAGAGCCCGACAGAGCCCGACAGGGCCCTACAGGGCCCGACAGAGCCCGACAGAGCCCAGTAGAGCCCGACAGAGCCCGACAGAGCCCGACAGATCCCGACAGGGCCCGACAGGGCCCGACAGAGCCCAGTAGAGCCCGACAGGGCCCGACAGAGCCCTACAGAGCCCGACAGAGCCCGACAGAGCCCGACAGAGCCTGACAGGGCCCGACAGAGCCCGACAGGGCCCGACAGAGCCCGACAGAGCCCGACAGGGCCCAGTAGAGCCTCACAGAGCCCGACAGAGCTCGACAGAGCCCGACAAAGCCCGACAGGGCCCGACAGAGCCCGACAAAGACCGACAGGGCCCGACAGGGCCCAACAGGGCCCGAAAGAGCCCGACAGTGCCCGATAGAGCCCGACAGGGCCCAGTAGAGCCTGACAGAGCCCGACAGAGCCCGACACAGTCCGACAGGGCCCGACAGAGCCCGACAGGGCCCGACAGAGCCCGACAGAGCCCAGTAGAGCCCGACAGAGCCCGACAGGGCCCGACAGGGCCCGACAGAGCCCGACAGGGCCCGACAGGGCCCGACAGGGCCAAGTAGAGCCCGACAGAGCCCAACAGGGCCCGACAGAGCCCGACAGAGCCCGACAGAGCCCGACAGGGCCCGACAGGGCCCGACAGAGCCCGACAGGGCCCAGTAGAGCCCGACAGATCCCGACAGAGCCCGACAGATCCCGACAGAGCCCGACAGAGCCCGATAGGGCCCGACAGTGCCCGACAGAGCCCAGTAGAGCCCGACAGAGCCCGACAGGGCCCGACAGAGCCCGACAGGGCCCGACAGAGCCCGACAGAGCCCGACAGAGCCCGACAGGGCCCGACAGAGCCCGACAGGGCCCGACAGAGCCCGACAGAGCCCGACAGGGCCCGACAGGGCGCAGTAGAGCCCGACAGAGCCCGACAGAGCCCGACAGGGCCCGACAGGGCGCAGTAGAGCCCGACAGAGCCCGACAGAGACCGACAGAGCCCGACAGAGCCCAGTAGAGCCCGACAGGGCCCGACAGAGCCCTACAGAGCCCGACAGAGCCCGACAGAGCCCGACAGAGCCCGACAGAGCCCGACAGGGCCCGACAGAGCCCGACAGAGACCGACAGGACCCGACAGAGCCCGACAGAGCCCGACAGAGCCCGACAGGGCCCGACAGGGCCCGACAGGGCCCGACAGAGCCCGACAGGGCCCAGTAGAGCCCGACAGAGCCCGACAGGGCCCGACAGGGCCCGACAGAGCCCAGTAGAGCCCGACAGAGCCCGACAGAGCCCGACAGGGCCCGACAGGGCCCGACAGAGCCCGACAGGGCCCGACAGAGCCCGACAGAGCCCGACAGGGCCCGACAGGGCCCAATAGAGCCCGACAGAGCCCGACAGAGCCCGACAGAGCCCGACAGAGCCCGACAGGGCCCGACAGGACCCAACAGAGCCTGACAGGGCCCGACAGAGCCCGACAGAGCCCGACAGAGCCGGACAGAGCCCGACAGGGCCGGACAGGGCCCAGTAGAGCGCGACAGAGCCCGACAGAGCCCGACAGAGCCCGACAGGGCCCGACAGGGCCCAGTAGAGCCCGACAGAGCCCGACAGAGCCCGACAGAGCCCGACAGAGCCCGACAGGGCCCGACAGGGCCCGACAGGGCCTGACAGAGCCCGACAGAGCCCAGTAGAGCTCGACAGAGCCCGACAGAGCCCGACAGGGCCCGACAGGGCCCAGTCGAGCCCGACAGAGCCCGACAGAGCCCGACAGGGCCCGACAGGGCCCGACAGGGCCCGACAGGGCCTGACAGAGCCCGACAGAGCCCAGTAGAGCTCGACAGAGCCCGACAGAGCCCGACAGGGCCCGACAGGGCCCAGTCGAGCCCGACAGAGCCCGACAGAGCCCGACAGGGCCCGACAGGGCCCGACAGGGCCCGACAGAGCCCAGTAGAGCCCGACAGAGCCCGACAGAACCCGACAGGGCCCGACAGGGCCCGACAGAGCCCGACAGAGCCCGACAGAACCCGACAGGGCCCGACAGGGCCCGACAGGGCCCGACAGAGCCCGACACAGCCCGACAGAGCCCGACAGGGCCCGACAGGGAGCAGTAGAGCCCGACAGAGCCCGACAGAGCCCGACAGAGCCCGACAGAGCCCGACAGAGCCCGACAGGGCCCGACAGGGCCCGACAGAGCCCGACAGATCCCGACAGAGCCCGACAGAGCCCGACAGGGCCCGACAGAGCCCGACAGAGCCCGACAGAGCCCAGTAGAGCCCGACAGAGCCCGACAGGGCCCGACAGAGCCCGACAGAGCCCAGTAGAGCCCGACAGGGCCCGACAGAGCCCGACAGAGCCCGACAGAGCCCGACAGAGCCCAGTAGAGCCCGACAGAGCCCGACAGAGCCCGACAGGGCCCGACAGGGCGCAGTAGAGCCCGACAGAGCCCGACAGGGCCCTACAGGGCCCGACAGAGCCCGACAGAGCCCAGTAGAGCCCGACAGAGCTTAGTAGAGCCCGACAGAGCCCGACAGAGCCCGACAGGGCCCGACAGAGCCCGACAGAGCCCAGTAGAGCCCGACAGAGCCCGACAGAGCCCGACAGACACCAACAGAGCCTGACAGGGCCCGACAGGGCCCGACACAGTCCGACAGAGCCCGACAGGGCCCGACAGAGCCCGACAGAGCCCGACAGAGCCCGACAGGGCCTAGTAGAGCCCAGTAGAGCCCGACAGAGCCCAGTAGAGCCCGACAGAGCCCGACAGAGCCCGACAGAGCCCGACAGAGCCCGACAGGGCCCGACAGAGCCCAGTAGAGCCCGACAGAGCCCGACAGAGCCCGACAGAGCCCGACAGGGCCCGACAGAGCCCGACAGAGCCCGACAGAACCCGACAGAGCCCGACAGAGCCCGACAGGGCCCGACAGAGCCCGACAGAGCCCGACAGAGCCCAGAGAGCCCGACAGAGCGCGACAGAGCCCAGTAGAGCCTGACAGAGCCCGACAGAGCCCGAGAGAGCCCGACAGAGCCCGACAGGGCCCGACAGGGAACAGTAGAGCCCAGTAGAGCCCGACAGAGCCCGACAGAGCCCGACAGAGCCCGACAGGGCCCGACAGGGCCTGACAGGGCCCGACAGAGCCCACTAGAGCCCGACAGAGCCCGACAGAGCCCGACAGGGCCCGACAGGGCCCGACAGAGCCCGACAGAGCCCGACAGAGCCCGACAGGGCCCGACAGGGAACAGTAGAGCCCAGTAGAGCCCGACAGAGCCCGACAGAGCCCGACAGAGCCCGACAGGGCCCGACAGAGCCCGACAGGGCCCAGTAGAGCCCGACAGAGCCCGACAGAGCCCGACAGAGCCCGACAAAGCCCGACAGGGCCCGACAGGGCCCGACAGAGCCCGACAGGGCCCGACAGAGCCCGACAGAGCCCGACAGAGCCCGACAGGGCCCAGTAGAGCCCGACAGAGCCCGACAGAGTCCGACAGGGCCCGACAGAGCCCGACAGAGCCCAGTAGACCTCGACAGAGCCCGACAGAGCCCAACAGGGCCCGACAGAGCCCGACAGGGCCCAGTAGAGCCCGAAAGAGCCCGACAGAGCCCGACAGGGCCCGACAGGGTCCGACAGAGCCCGACAGAGCCCGACAGGGCCCGACTGGGCCCGACAGAGCCCGACAGAGACCAGTAGAGCCCGACAGAGCCCGAAAGAGCCCGACAGAGCCCGACAGGGCCCGACAGAGCCCGAGAGAGCCCAGTAGAGACCGACAGAGCCCGACAGAGCCCGACAGAGCCCGACAGAGCCCGACAGGGCCCGACCGAGCCCGACAGAGCACAGTAGAGCCCGACAGAGCCCAGTAGAGCCCGACAGAGCCCGACAGAGCCCGACAGGGCCCAGTAGAGCCCAGTAGAACCCGACAGAGCCCAGTAGAGCCCGACAGAGCCCGACAGAGCCCGACAGGGCCCGACAGGGCCCGACAGGGCCCGACAGAGCCCGACAGAGCCCGACAGAGCCCGACAGAGCCCGACAGAGCCCGACAGGGCCCGACAGGGCCCGACAGGGCCCGACAGGCCCCGACAGGGCCCGACAGAGCCCGACAGGACCCGACAGGACCCGACAGAGCCCAGTAGACCCCGACAGAGCCCGACAGAGCCCGACAGAGCCCGACAGAGCCTGACAGGGCCCGACAGAGCCCGACAGGGCCCGACAGAGCCCGACAGAGCCCAGTAGAGCCCGACAGGGCCCGACAGAGCCCGACAGAGCCCGACAGAGCCCGACAGAGCCCGACAGAGCCCAGTAGAGCCCGACAGAGCCCGACAGAGCCCGACAGGGCCGACAGGGAGCAGTAGAGCCCGACAGAGCCCGACAAAGCCCGACAGGGCCCTACAGGGCCCGACAGAGCCCGACAGAGCCCAGTAGAGCCCGACAGAGCCCGACAGAGCCCGACAGAGCCCGACAGGGCCCGACAGGGCCCGACAGAGCCCAGTAGAGCCCGACAGGGCCCGACAGAGCCCTACAGAGCCCGACAGAGCCCGACAGAGCCCGACAGAGCCTGACAGGGCCCGACAGAGCCCGACAGGGCCCGACAGAGCCCGACAGAGCCCGACAGGGCCCAGTAGAGCCTCACAGAGCCCGACAGAGCTCGACAGAGCCCGACAAAGCCCGACAGGGCCCGACAGAGCCCGACAAAGACCGACAGGGCCCGACAGGGCCCAACAGGGCCCGAAAGAGCCCGACAGTGCCCGATAGAGCCCGACAGGGCCCAGTAGAGCCTGACAGAGCCCGACAGAGCCCGACACAGTCCGACAGGGCCCGACAGAGCCCGACAGGGCCCGACAGAGCCCGACAGAGCCCGACAGAGCCCGACAGAGCCCGACAGGGCCCGACAGAGCCCGACAGAGACCGACAGGACCCGACAGAGCCCGACAGAGCCCGACAGAGCCCGACAGGGCCCGACAGGGCCCGACAGGGCCCGACAGAGCCCGACAGGGCCCAGTAGAGCCCGACAGAGCCCGACAGGGCCCGACAGGGCCCGACAGAGCCCAGTAGAGCCCGACAGAGCCCGACAGAGCCCGACAGGGCCCGACAGGGCCCGACAGAGCCCGACAGGGCCCGACAGAGCCCGACAGAGCCCGACAGGGCCCGACAGGGCCCAATAGAGCCCGACAGAGCCCGACAGAGCCCGACAGAGCCCGACAGAGCCCGACAGGGCCCGACAGGACCCAACAGAGCCTGACAGGGCCCGACAGAGCCCGACAGAGCCCGACAGAGCCGGACAGAGCCCGACAGGGCCGGACAGGGCCCAGTAGAGCGCGACAGAGCCCGACAGAGCCCGACAGAGCCCGACAGGGCCCGACAGGGCCCAGTAGAGCCCGACAGAGCCCGACAGAGCCCGACAGAGCCCGACAGAGCCCGACAGGGCCCGACAGGGCCCGACAGGGCCTGACAGAGCCCGACAGAGCCCAGTAGAGCTCGACAGAGCCCGACAGAGCCCGACAGGGCCCGACAGGGCCCAGTCGAGCCCGACAGAGCCCGACAGAGCCCGACAGAGCGCGACAGGGCCCAGTAGAGCCTGACAGAGCCCGACAGAGCCCGAGAGAGCCCGACAGAGCCCGACAGGGCCCGACAGGGAACAGTAGAGCCCAGTAGAGCCCGACAGAGCCCGACAGAGCCCGACAGAGCCCGACAGGGCCCGACAGGGCCCGACAGGGCCCGACAGAGCCCACTAGAGCCCGACAGAGCCCGACAGAGCCCGACAGGGCCCGACAGGGCCCGACAGAGCCCGACAGAGCCCGACAGAGCCCGACAGGGCCCGACAGGGAACAGTAGAGCCCAGTAGAGCCCGACAGAGCCCGACAGAGCCCGACAGAGCCCGACAGGGCCCGACAGAGCCCGACAGGGCCCAGTAGAGCCCGACAGAGCCCGACAGAGCCCGACAGAGCCCGACAAAGCCCGACAGGGCCCGACAGAGCCCGACAGAGCCCGACAGGGCCCGACAGAGCCCGACAGAGCCCGACAGAGCCCGACAGAGCCCGACAGAGCCCGACAGGGCCCAGTAGAGCCCGACAGAGCCCGACAGAGTCCGACAGGGCCCGACAGAGCCCAGTAGAGCTCGACAGAGCCCGACAGAGCCCAACAGGGCCCGACAGAGCCCGACAGGGCCCAGTAGAGCCCGAAAGAGCCCGACAGAGCCCGACAGGGCCCGACAGGGTCCGACAGAGCCCGACAGAGCCCGACAGGGCCCGACTGGGCCCGACAGAGCCCGACAGAGACCAGTAGAGCCCGACAGAGCCCGAAAGAGCCCGACAGAGCCCGACAGGGCCCGACAGAGCCCGAGAGAGCCCAGTAGAGACCGACAGAGCCCGACAGAGCCCGACAGAGCCCGACAGAGCCCGACAGGGCCCGACCGAGCCCGACAGAGCACAGTAGAGCCCGACAGAGCCCAGTAGAGCCCGACAGAGCCCGACAGAGCCTGACAGGGCCCAGTAGAGCCCAGTAGAACCCGACAGAGCCCAGTAGAGCCCGACAGAGCCCGACAGAGCCCGACAGAGCCCGACAGGGCCCGACAGGGCCCGACAGAGCCCGACAGAGCCCGACAGAACCCGACAGAGCCCGACAGAGCCCGACAGAGCCCGACAGAGCCCGACAGGGCCCGACAGAGCCCGACAGGGCCCGACAGGGCCCGACAGGGCCCGACAGAGCCCGACAGGACCCGACAGGACCCGACAGAGCCCAGTAGACCCCGACAGAGCCCGACAGAGCCCGACAGAGCCCGACAGAGCCTGACAGGGCCCGACAGAGCCCGACAGGGCCCGACAGAGCCCGACAGGGCCCGACAGAGCCCGACAGAGCCCAGTAGAGCCCGACAGGGCCCGACAGAGCCCGACAGAGCCCGACAGAGCCCGACAGAGCCCGACAGAGCCCAGTAGAGCCCGACAGAGCCCGACAGAGCCCGACAGGGCCGACAGGGAGCAGTAGAGCCCGACAGAGCCCGACAGAGCCCGACAGGGCCCTACAGGGCCCGACAGAGCCCGACAGAGCCCAGTAGAGCCCGACAGAGCCCGACAGAGCCCGACAGATCCCGACAGGGCCCGACAGGGCCCGACAGAGCCCAGTAGAGCCCGACAGGGCCCGACAGAGCCCTACAGAGCCCGACAGAGCCCGACAGAGCCCGACAGAGCCTGACAGGGCCCGACAGAGCCCGACAGGGCCCGACAGAGCCCGACAGAGCCCGACAGGGCCCAGTAGAGCCTCACAGAGCCCGACAGAGCTCGACAGAGCCCGACAAAGCCCGACAGGGCCCGACAGAGCCCGACAAAGACCGACAGGGCCCGACAGGGCCCAACAGGGCCCGAAAGAGCCCGACAGTGCCCGATAGAGCCCGACAGGGCCCAGTAGAGCCTGACAGAGCCCGACAGAGCCCGACACAGTCCGACAGGGCCCGACAGAGCCCGACAGGGCCCGACAGAGCCCGACAGAGCCCAGTAGAGCCCGACAGAGCCCGACAGGGCCCGACAGGGCCCGACAGAGCCCGACAGGGCCCGACAGGGCCCGACAGGGCCAAGTAGAGCCCGACAGAGCCCAACAGGGCCCGACAGAGCCCGACAGAGCCCGACAGAGCCCGACAGGGCCCGACAGGGCCCGACAGAGCCCGACAGGGCCCAGTAGAGCCCGACAGATCCCGACAGAGCCCGACAGATCCCGACAGAGCCCGACAGAGCCCGATAGGGCCCGACAGTGCCCGACAGAGCCCAGTAGAGCCCGACAGAGCCCGACAGGGCCCGACAGAGCCCGACAGGGCCCGACAGAGCCCGACAGAGCCCGACAGAGCCCGACAGGGCCCGACAGAGCCCGACAGGGCCCGACAGAGCCCGACAGAGCCCGACAGGGCCCGACAGGGCGCAGTAGAGCCCGACAGAGCCCGACAGAGCCCGACAGGGCCCGACAGGGCGCAGTAGAGCCCGACAGAGCCCGACAGAGACCGACAGAGCCCGACAGAGCCCAGTAGAGCCCGACAGGGCCCGACAGAGCCCTACAGAGCCCGACAGAGCCCGACAGAGCCCGACAGAGCCCGACAGAGCCCGACAGGGCCCGACAGAGCCCGACAGAGACCGACAGGACCCGACAGAGCCCGACAGAGCCCGACAGAGCCCGACAGGGCCCGACAGGGCCCGACAGGGCCCGACAGAGCCCGACAGGGCCCAGTAGAGCCCGACAGAGCCCGACAGGGCCCGACAGGGCCCGACAGAGCCCAGTAGAGCCCGACAGAGCCCGACAGAGCCCGACAGGGCCCGACAGGGCCCGACAGAGCCCGACAGGGCCCGACAGAGCCCGACAGAGCCCGACAGGGCCCGACAGGGCCCAATAGAGCCCGACAGAGCCCGACAGAGCCCGACAGAGCCCGACAGAGCCCGACAGGGCCCGACAGGACCCAACAGAGCCTGACAGGGCCCGACAGAGCCCGACAGAGCCCGACAGAGCCGGACAGAGCCCGACAGGGCCGGACAGGGCCCAGTAGAGCGCGACAGAGCCCGACAGAGCCCGACAGAGCCCGACAGGGCCCGACAGGGCCCAGTAGAGCCCGACAGAGCCCGACAGAGCCCGACAGAGCCCGACAGAGCCCGACAGGGCCCGACAGGGCCCGACAGGGCCTGACAGAGCCCGACAGAGCCCAGTAGAGCTCGACAGAGCCCGACAGAGCCCGACAGGGCCCGACAGGGCCCAGTCGAGCCCGACAGAGCCCGACAGAGCCCGACAGGGCCCGACAGGGCCCGACAGGGCCCGACAGGGCCTGACAGAGCCCGACAGAGCCCAGTAGAGCTCGACAGAGCCCGACAGAGCCCGACAGGGCCCGACAGGGCCCAGTCGAGCCCGACAGAGCCCGACAGAGCCCGACAGGGCCCGACAGGGCCCGACAGGGCCCGACAGAGCCCAGTAGAGCCCGACAGAGCCCGACAGAACCCGACAGGGCCCGACAGGGCCCGACAGAGCCCGACAGAGCCCGACAGAACCCGACAGGGCCCGACAGGGCCCGACAGGGCCCGACAGAGCCCGACACAGCCCGACAGAGCCCGACAGGGCCCGACAGGGAGCAGTAGAGCCCGACAGAGCCCGACAGAGCCCGACAGAGCCCGACAGAGCCCGACAGAGCCCGACAGGGCCCGACAGGGCCCGACAGAGCCCGACAGATCCCGACAGAGCCCGACAGAGCCCGACAGGGCCCGACAGAGCCCGACAGAGCCCGACAGAGCCCAGTAGAGCCCGACAGAGCCCGACAGGGCCCGACAGAGCCCGACAGAGCCCAGTAGAGCCCGACAGGGCCCGACAGAGCCCGACAGAGCCCGACAGAGCCCGACAGAGCCCAGTAGAGCCCGACAGAGCCCGACAGAGCCCGACAGGGCCCGACAGGGCGCAGTAGAGCCCGACAGAGCCCGACAGGGCCCTACAGGGCCCGACAGAGCCCGACAGAGCCCAGTAGAGCCCGACAGAGCTTAGTAGAGCCCGACAGAGCCCGACAGAGCCCGACAGGGCCCGACAGAGCCCGACAGAGCCCAGTAGAGCCCGACAGAGCCCGACAGAGCCCGACAGACACCAACAGAGCCTGACAGGGCCCGACAGGGCCCGACACAGTCCGACAGAGCCCGACAGGGCCCGACAGAGCCCGACAGAGCCCGACAGAGCCCGACAGGGCCTAGTAGAGCCCAGTAGAGCCCGACAGAGCCCAGTAGAGCCCGACAGAGCCCGACAGAGCCCGACAGAGCCCGACAGAGCCCGACAGGGCCCGACAGAGCCCAGTAGAGCCCGACAGAGCCCGACAGAGCCCGACAGAGCCCGACAGGGCCCGACAGAGCCCGACAGAGCCCGACAGAACCCGACAGAGCCCGACAGAGCCCGACAGGGCCCGACAGAGCCCGACAGAGCCCGACAGAGCCCAGAGAGCCCGACAGAGCGCGACAGAGCCCAGTAGAGCCTGACAGAGCCCGACAGAGCCCGAGAGAGCCCGACAGAGCCCGACAGGGCCCGACAGGGAACAGTAGAGCCCAGTAGAGCCCGACAGAGCCCGACAGAGCCCGACAGAGCCCGACAGGGCCCGACAGGGCCTGACAGGGCCCGACAGAGCCCACTAGAGCCCGACAGAGCCCGACAGAGCCCGACAGGGCCCGACAGGGCCCGACAGAGCCCGACAGAGCCCGACAGAGCCCGACAGGGCCCGACAGGGAACAGTAGAGCCCAGTAGAGCCCGACAGAGCCCGACAGAGCCCGACAGAGCCCGACAGGGCCCGACAGAGCCCGACAGGGCCCAGTAGAGCCCGACAGAGCCCGACAGAGCCCGACAGAGCCCGACAAAGCCCGACAGGGCCCGACAGGGCCCGACAGAGCCCGACAGGGCCCGACAGAGCCCGACAGAGCCCGACAGAGCCCGACAGGGCCCAGTAGAGCCCGACAGAGCCCGACAGAGTCCGACAGGGCCCGACAGAGCCCGACAGAGCCCAGTAGACCTCGACAGAGCCCGACAGAGCCCAACAGGGCCCGACAGAGCCCGACAGGGCCCAGTAGAGCCCGAAAGAGCCCGACAGAGCCCGACAGGGCCCGACAGGGTCCGACAGAGCCCGACAGAGCCCGACAGGGCCCGACTGGGCCCGACAGAGCCCGACAGAGACCAGTAGAGCCCGACAGAGCCCGAAAGAGCCCGACAGAGCCCGACAGGGCCCGACAGAGCCCGAGAGAGCCCAGTAGAGACCGACAGAGCCCGACAGAGCCCGACAGAGCCCGACAGAGCCCGACAGGGCCCGACCGAGCCCGACAGAGCACAGTAGAGCCCGACAGAGCCCAGTAGAGCCCGACAGAGCCCGACAGAGCCCGACAGGGCCCAGTAGAGCCCAGTAGAACCCGACAGAGCCCAGTAGAGCCCGACAGAGCCCGACAGAGCCCGACAGAGCCCGACAGGGCCCGACAGGGCCCGACAGAGCCCGACAGAGCCCGACAGAACCCGACAGAGCCCGACAGAGCCCGACAGAGCCCGACAGGGCCCGACAGGGCCCGACAGGGCCCGACAGGCCCCGACAGGGCCCGACAGAGCCCGACAGGACCCGACAGGACCCGACAGAGCCCAGTAGACCCCGACAGAGCCCGACAGAGCCCGACAGAGCCCGACAGAGCCTGACAGGGCCCGACAGAGCCCGACAGGGCCCGACAGAGCCCGACAGAGCCCAGTAGAGCCCGACAGGGCCCGACAGAGCCCGACAGAGCCCGACAGAGCCCGACAGAGCCCGACAGAGCCCAGTAGAGCCCGACAGAGCCCGACAGAGCCCGACAGGGCCGACAGGGAGCAGTAGAGCCCGACAGAGCCCGACAAAGCCCGACAGGGCCCTACAGGGCCCGACAGAGCCCGACAGAGCCCAGTAGAGCCCGACAGAGCCCGACAGAGCCCGACAGAGCCCGACAGGGCCCGACAGGGCCCGACAGAGCCCAGTAGAGCCCGACAGGGCCCGACAGAGCCCTACAGAGCCCGACAGAGCCCGACAGAGCCCGACAGAGCCTGACAGGGCCCGACAGAGCCCGACAGGGCCCGACAGAGCCCGACAGAGCCCGACAGGGCCCAGTAGAGCCTCACAGAGCCCGACAGAGCTCGACAGAGCCCGACAAAGCCCGACAGGGCCCGACAGAGCCCGACAAAGACCGACAGGGCCCGACAGGGCCCAACAGGGCCCGAAAGAGCCCGACAGTGCCCGATAGAGCCCGACAGGGCCCAGTAGAGCCTGACAGAGCCCGACAGAGCCCGACACAGTCCGACAGGGCCCGACAGAGCCCGACAGGGCCCGACAGAGCCCGACAGAGCCCAGTAGAGCCCGACAGAGCCCGACAGGGCCCGACAGGGCCCGACAGAGCCCGACAGGGCCCGACAGGGCCCGACAGGGCCAAGTAGAGCCCGACAGAGCCCAACAGGGCCCGACAGAGCCCGACAGAGCCCGACAGAGCCCGACAGGGCCCGACAGGGCCCGACAGAGCCCGACAGGGCCCAGTAGAGCCCGACAGATCCCGACAGAGCCCGACAGATCCCGACAGAGCCCGACAGAGCCCGATAGGGCCCGACAGTGCCCGACAGAGCCCAGTAGAGCCCGACAGAGCCCGACAGGGCCCGACAGAGCCCGACAGGGCCCGACAGAGCCCGACAGAGCCCGACAGAGCCCGACAGGGCCCGACAGAGCCCGACAGGGCCCGACAGAGCCCGACAGAGCCCGACAGGGCCCGACAGGGCGCAGTAGAGCCCGACAGAGCCCGACAGAGCCCGACAGGGCCCGACAGGGCGCAGTAGAGCCCGACAGAGCCCGACAGAGACCGACAGAGCCCGACAGAGCCCAGTAGAGCCCGACAGGGCCCGACAGAGCCCTACAGAGCCCGACAGAGCCCGACAGAGCCCGACAGAGCCCGACAGAGCCCGACAGGGCCCGACAGAGCCCGACAGAGACCGACAGGACCCGACAGAGCCCGACAGAGCCCGACAGAGCCCGACAGGGCCCGACAGGGCCCGACAGGGCCCGACAGAGCCCGACAGGGCCCAGTAGAGCCCGACAGAGCCCGACAGGGCCCGACAGGGCCCGACAGAGCCCAGTAGAGCCCGACAGAGCCCGACAGAGCCCGACAGGGCCCGACAGGGCCCGACAGAGCCCGACAGGGCCCGACAGAGCCCGACAGAGCCCGACAGGGCCCGACAGGGCCCAATAGAGCCCGACAGAGCCCGACAGAGCCCGACAGAGCCCGACAGAGCCCGACAGGGCCCGACAGGACCCAACAGAGCCTGACAGGGCCCGACAGAGCCCGACAGAGCCCGACAGAGCCGGACAGAGCCCGACAGGGCCGGACAGGGCCCAGTAGAGCGCGACAGAGCCCGACAGAGCCCGACAGAGCCCGACAGGGCCCGACAGGGCCCAGTAGAGCCCGACAGAGCCCGACAGAGCCCGACAGAGCCCGACAGAGCCCGACAGGGCCCGACAGGGCCCGACAGGGCCTGACAGAGCCCGACAGAGCCCAGTAGAGCTCGACAGAGCCCGACAGAGCCCGACAGGGCCCGACAGGGCCCAGTCGAGCCCGACAGAGCCCGACAGAGCCCGACAGGGCCCGACAGGGCCCGACAGGGCCCGACAGGGCCTGACAGAGCCCGACAGAGCCCAGTAGAGCTCGACAGAGCCCGACAGAGCCCGACAGGGCCCGACAGGGCCCAGTCGAGCCCGACAGAGCCCGACAGAGCCCGACAGGGCCCGACAGGGCCCGACAGGGCCCGACAGAGCCCAGTAGAGCCCGACAGAGCCCGACAGAACCCGACAGGGCCCGACAGGGCCCGACAGAGCCCGACAGAGCCCGACAGAACCCGACAGGGCCCGACAGGGCCCGACAGGGCCCGACAGAGCCCGACACAGCCCGACAGAGCCCGACAGGGCCCGACAGGGAGCAGTAGAGCCCGACAGAGCCCGACAGAGCCCGACAGAGCCCGACAGAGCCCGACAGAGCCCGACAGGGCCCGACAGGGCCCGACAGAGCCCGACAGATCCCGACAGAGCCCGACAGAGCCCGACAGGGCCCGACAGAGCCCGACAGAGCCCGACAGAGCCCAGTAGAGCCCGACAGAGCCCGACAGGGCCCGACAGAGCCCGACAGAGCCCAGTAGAGCCCGACAGGGCCCGACAGAGCCCGACAGAGCCCGACAGAGCCCGACAGAGCCCAGTAGAGCCCGACAGAGCCCGACAGAGCCCGACAGGGCCCGACAGGGCGCAGTAGAGCCCGACAGAGCCCGACAGGGCCCTACAGGGCCCGACAGAGCCCGACAGAGCCCAGTAGAGCCCGACAGAGCTTAGTAGAGCCCGACAGAGCCCGACAGAGCCCGACAGGGCCCGACAGAGCCCGACAGAGCCCAGTAGAGCCCGACAGAGCCCGACAGAGCCCGACAGACACCAACAGAGCCTGACAGGGCCCGACAGGGCCCGACACAGTCCGACAGAGCCCGACAGGGCCCGACAGAGCCCGACAGAGCCCGACAGAGCCCGACAGGGCCTAGTAGAGCCCAGTAGAGCCCGACAGAGCCCAGTAGAGCCCGACAGAGCCCGACAGAGCCCGACAGAGCCCGACAGAGCCCGACAGGGCCCGACAGAGCCCAGTAGAGCCCGACAGAGCCCGACAGAGCCCGACAGAGCCCGACAGGGCCCGACAGAGCCCGACAGAGCCCGACAGAACCCGACAGAGCCCGACAGAGCCCGACAGGGCCCGACAGAGCCCGACAGAGCCCGACAGAGCCCAGAGAGCCCGACAGAGCGCGACAGAGCCCAGTAGAGCCTGACAGAGCCCGACAGAGCCCGAGAGAGCCCGACAGAGCCCGACAGGGCCCGACAGGGAACAGTAGAGCCCAGTAGAGCCCGACAGAGCCCGACAGAGCCCGACAGAGCCCGACAGGGCCCGACAGGGCCTGACAGGGCCCGACAGAGCCCACTAGAGCCCGACAGAGCCCGACAGAGCCCGACAGGGCCCGACAGGGCCCGACAGAGCCCGACAGAGCCCGACAGAGCCCGACAGGGCCCGACAGGGAACAGTAGAGCCCAGTAGAGCCCGACAGAGCCCGACAGAGCCCGACAGAGCCCGACAGGGCCCGACAGAGCCCGACAGGGCCCAGTAGAGCCCGACAGAGCCCGACAGAGCCCGACAGAGCCCGACAAAGCCCGACAGGGCCCGACAGGGCCCGACAGAGCCCGACAGGGCCCGACAGAGCCCGACAGAGCCCGACAGAGCCCGACAGGGCCCAGTAGAGCCCGACAGAGCCCGACAGAGTCCGACAGGGCCCGACAGAGCCCGACAGAGCCCAGTAGACCTCGACAGAGCCCGACAGAGCCCAACAGGGCCCGACAGAGCCCGACAGGGCCCAGTAGAGCCCGAAAGAGCCCGACAGAGCCCGACAGGGCCCGACAGGGTCCGACAGAGCCCGACAGAGCCCGACAGGGCCCGACTGGGCCCGACAGAGCCCGACAGAGACCAGTAGAGCCCGACAGAGCCCGAAAGAGCCCGACAGAGCCCGACAGGGCCCGACAGAGCCCGAGAGAGCCCAGTAGAGACCGACAGAGCCCGACAGAGCCCGACAGAGCCCGACAGAGCCCGACAGGGCCCGACCGAGCCCGACAGAGCACAGTAGAGCCCGACAGAGCCCAGTAGAGCCCGACAGAGCCCGACAGAGCCCGACAGGGCCCAGTAGAGCCCAGTAGAACCCGACAGAGCCCAGTAGAGCCCGACAGAGCCCGACAGAGCCCGACAGAGCCCGACAGGGCCCGACAGGGCCCGACAGAGCCCGACAGAGCCCGACAGAACCCGACAGAGCCCGACAGAGCCCGACAGAGCCCGACAGGGCCCGACAGAGCCCGACAGGGCCCGACAGGCCCCGACAGGGCCCGACAGAGCCCGACAGGACCCGACAGGACCCGACAGAGCCCAGTAGACCCCGACAGAGCCCGACAGAGCCCGACAGAGCCCGACAGAGCCTGACAGGGCCCGACAGAGCCCGACAGGGCCCGACAGAGCCCGACAGAGCCCAGTAGAGCCCGACAGGGCCCGACAGAGCCCGACAGAGCCCGACAGAGCCCGACAGAGCCCGACAGAGCCCAGTAGAGCCCGACAGAGCCCGACAGAGCCCGACAGGGCCGACAGGGAGCAGTAGAGCCCGACAGAGCCCGACAAAGCCCGACAGGGCCCTACAGGGCCCGACAGAGCCCGACAGAGCCCAGTAGAGCCCGACAGAGCCCGACAGAGCCCGACAGAGCCCGACAGGGCCCGACAGGGCCCGACAGAGCCCAGTAGAGCCCGACAGGGCCCGACAGAGCCCTACAGAGCCCGACAGAGCCCGACAGAGCCCGACAGAGCCTGACAGGGCCCGACAGAGCCCGACAGGGCCCGACAGAGCCCGACAGAGCCCGACAGGGCCCAGTAGAGCCTCACAGAGCCCGACAGAGCTCGACAGAGCCCGACAAAGCCCGACAGGGCCCGACAGAGCCCGACAAAGACCGACAGGGCCCGACAGGGCCCGACAGGGCCCGAAAGAGCCCGACAGTGCCCGATAGAGCCCGACAGGGCCCAGTAGAGCCTGACAGAGCCCGACAGAGCCCGACACAGTCCGACAGGGCCCGACAGAGCCCGACAGGGCCCGACAGAGCCCGACAGAGCCCAGTAGAGCCCGACAGAGCCCGACAGAGCCCGACAGGGCCCGACAGGGCCCGACAGAGCCCGACAGGGCCAAGTAGAGCCCGACAGAGCCCAACAGGGCCCGACAGAGCCCGACAGAGCCCGACAGAGCCCGACAGGGCCCGACAGGGCCCGACAGAGCCCGACAGGGCCCAGTAGAGCCCAACAGATCCCGACAGAGCCCGACAGATCCCGACAGAGCCCGACAGAGCCCGATAGGGCCCGACAGTGCCCGACAGAGCCCAGTAGAGCCCGACAGAGCCCGACAGGGCCCGACAGAGCCCGACAGGGCCCGACAGAGCCCGACAGAGCCCGACAGAGCCCGACAGGGCCCGACAGAGCCCGACAGAGCCCGACAGAGCCCGACAGGGCCCGACAGGGCGCAGTAGAGCCCGACAGAGCCCGACAGAGCCCGACAGGGCCCGACAGGGCGCAGTAGAGCCCGACAGAGCCCGACAGAGACCGACAGAGCCCGACAGAGCCCAGTAGAGCCCGACAGGGCCCGACAGAGCCCGACAGGGCCCGACAGAGCCCGACAGAGCCCGACAGAGCCCGACAGGGCCCGACAGGGCCCGACAGAGCCCGACAGAGACCGACAGGACCCGACAGAGCCCGACAGAGCCCGACAGAGCCCGACAGGGCCCGACAGGGCCCGACAGGGCCCGACAGAGCCCGACAGGGCCCAGTAGAGCCCGACAGAGCCCGACAGGGCCCGACAGGGCCCGACAGAGCCCAGTAGAGCCCGACAGAGCCCGACAGAGCCCGACAGGGCCCGACAGGGCCCGACAGAGCCCGACAGGGCCCGACAGAGCCCGACAGAGCCCGACAGGGCCCGACAGGGCCCAATAGAGCCCGACAGAGCCCGACAGAGCCCGACAGAGCCCGACAGGGCCCGACAGGACCCAACAGAGCCTGACAGGGCCCGACAGAGCCCGACAGAGCCCGACAGAGCCGGACAGAGCCCGACAGGGCCGGACAGGGCCCAGTAGACCTCGACAGAGCCCGACAGAGCCCAACAGGGCCCGACAGAGCCCGACAGGGCCCAGTAGAGCCCGAAAGAGCCCGACAGAGCCCGACAGGGCCCGACAGGGTCCGACAGAGCCCGACAGAGCCCGACAGGGCCCGACTGGGCCCGACAGAGCCCGACAGAGACCAGTAGAGCCCGACAGAGCCCGAAAGAGCCCGACAGAGCCCGACAGGGCCCGACAGAGCCCGAGAGAGCCCAGTAGAGACCGACAGAGCCCGACAGAGCCCGACAGAGCCCGACAGAGCCCGACAGGGCCCGACCGAGCCCGACAGAGCACAGTAGAGCCCGACAGAGCCCAGTAGAGCCCGACAGAGCCCGACAGAGCCCGACAGGGCCCAGTAGAGCCCAGTAGAACCCGACAGAGCCCAGTAGAGCCCGACAGAGCCCGACAGAGCCCGACAGAGCCCGACAGGGCCCGACAGGGCCCGACAGAGCCCGACAGAGCCCGACAGAACCCGACAGAGCCCGACAGAGCCCGACAGAGCCCGACAGGGCCCGACAGAGCCCGACAGGGCCCGACAGGCCCCGACAGGGCCCGACAGAGCCCGACAGGACCCGACAGGACCCGACAGAGCCCAGTAGACCCCGACAGAGCCCGACAGAGCCCGACAGAGCCCGACAGAGCCTGACAGGGCCCGACAGAGCCCGACAGGGCCCGACAGAGCCCGACAGAGCCCAGTAGAGCCCGACAGGGCCCGACAGAGCCCGACAGAGCCCGACAGAGCCCGACAGAGCCCGACAGAGCCCAGTAGAGCCCGACAGAGCCCGACAGAGCCCGACAGGGCCGACAGGGAGCAGTAGAGCCCGACAGAGCCCGACAAAGCCCGACAGGGCCCTACAGGGCCCGACAGAGCCCGACAGAGCCCAGTAGAGCCCGACAGAGCCCGACAGAGCCCGACAGAGCCCGACAGGGCCCGACAGGGCCCGACAGAGCCCAGTAGAGCCCGACAGGGCCCGACAGAGCCCTACAGAGCCCGACAGAGCCCGACAGAGCCCGACAGAGCCTGACAGGGCCCGACAGAGCCCGACAGGGCCCGACAGAGCCCGACAGAGCCCGACAGGGCCCAGTAGAGCCTCACAGAGCCCGACAGAGCTCGACAGAGCCCGACAAAGCCCGACAGGGCCCGACAGAGCCCGACAAAGACCGACAGGGCCCGACAGGGCCCGACAGGGCCCGAAAGAGCCCGACAGTGCCCGATAGAGCCCGACAGGGCCCAGTAGAGCCTGACAGAGCCCGACAGAGCCCGACACAGTCCGACAGGGCCCGACAGAGCCCGACAGGGCCCGACAGAGCCCGACAGAGCCCAGTAGAGCCCGACAGAGCCCGACAGAGCCCGACAGGGCCCGACAGGGCCCGACAGAGCCCGACAGGGCCAAGTAGAGCCCGACAGAGCCCAACAGGGCCCGACAGAGCCCGACAGAGCCCGACAGAGCCCGACAGGGCCCGACAGGGCCCGACAGAGCCCGACAGGGCCCAGTAGAGCCCAACAGATCCCGACAGAGCCCGACAGATCCCGACAGAGCCCGACAGAGCCCGATAGGGCCCGACAGTGCCCGACAGAGCCCAGTAGAGCCCGACAGAGCCCGACAGGGCCCGACAGAGCCCGACAGGGCCCGACAGAGCCCGACAGAGCCCGACAGAGCCCGACAGGGCCCGACAGAGCCCGACAGAGCCCGACAGAGCCCGACAGAGCCCGACAGGGCCCGACAGGGCGCAGTAGAGCCCGACAGAGCCCGACAGAGCCCGACAGGGCCCGACAGGGCGCAGTAGAGCCCGACAGAGCCCGACAGGGCCGGACAGGGCCCAGTAGAGCCCGACAGAGCCCGACAGAGCCCGACAGAGCCCGACAGAGCCCGACAGGGCCCGACAGGGCCTGACAGAGCCCGACAGAGCCCAGTAGAGCTCGACAGAGCCCGACAGAGCCCGACAGGGCCCGACAGGGCCCAGTCGAGCCCGACAGAGCCCGACAGAGCCCGACAGGGCCCGACAGGGCCCGACAGGGCCCGACAGAGCCCAGTAGAGCCCGACAGAGCCCGACAGAGCCCGACAGGGCCCGACAGGGCCCGACAGAGCCCAGTAGAGCCCGACAGAGCCCGACAGAGCCCGACAGAGCCCGACAGAGCCCGACAGAGCCCGACAGGGCCCGACAGAGCCCGACAGAGCCCGACAGAGCCCAGTAGAGCCCGACAGAGCCCGACAGGGCCCGACAGAGCCCGACAGAGCCCGACAGAGCCCGACAGAGCCCGACAGGGCCCGACAGAGCCCGACAGAGCCCGACAGGGCCCAGTAGAGCCCGACAGGGCCCGACAGGGCGCAGTAGAGCCCGACAGAGCCCGACAGAGCCCGACAGGGCCCGACAGGGCCCGACAGAGCCCGACAGAGCCCAGTAGAGCCCGACAGAGCCCAGTAGAGCCCGACAGAGCGCGACAGAGCCCGACAGAGCCCGACAGGGCCCGACAGAGCCCGACAGAGCCCAGTAGAGCCCGACAGAGCCCGACAGAGCCCGACAGACCCCAACAGAGCCTGACAGGGCCCGACAGGGCCCGACAGAGCCCGACAGAGCCCGACAGGGCCCGACAGAGCCCGACAGAGCCCGACAGGGCCTAGTAGAGCCCAGTAGAGCCCGACAGAGCCCAGTAGAGCCCGACAGAGCCCGACAGAGCCCGACAGGGCCCGACAGAGCCCGACAGAGCCCAGTAGAGCCCGACAGAGCCCGACAGAGCCCGACAGAGCCCGACAGGGCCCGACAGGGCCCGACAGAGCCCGACAGGGCCCGACAGAGCCCGAGAGAGCCCGACAGAACCCGACAGGGCCCGACAGGGCCCGACAGGGCCCGACAGAGCCCGACAGAGCCCGACAGAGCCCGACAGGGCCCGACAGGGAACAGTAGAGCCCAGTAGAGCCCGACAGAGCCCGACAGAGCCCGACAGAGCCCGACAGAACCCGACAGAGCCCGACAGAGCCCGACAGGGCCCGACAGGGCCCGACAGGGCCCGACAGAGCCCGACAGAGCCCACTAGAGCCCGACAGAGCCCGACAGAGCCCGACAGAGCCCGACAGAGCCCGACAGAGCCCGACAGGGCCCGACAGGGCCCGACAGGGCCCGACAGAGCCCGACAGATCCCGACAGAGCCCGACAGAGCCCGACAGGGCCCGACAGGGCCCGACAGAGCCCGACAGAGCCCGACAGAGCCCAGTAGAGCCCGACAGAGCCCGACAGGGCCCGACAGAGCCCGACAGGGCCCGACAGAGCCCAGTAGAGCCCGACAGGGCCCGACAGAGCCCGACAGAGCCCGACAGAGCCCGACAGAGCCCAGTAGAGCCCGACAGAGCCCGACAGAGCCCGACAGGGCCCGACAGGGTGCAGTAGAGCCCGACAGAGCCCGACAGGGCCCTACAGGGCCCGACAGAGCCCGACAGAGCCCAGTAGAGCCCGACAGAGCCCAGTAGAGCCCGACAGAGCCCGACAGAGCCCGACAGAGCCAGACAGGGCCCGACAGAGCCCGACAGAGCCCAGTAGAGCCCGACAGAGCCCGACAGAGCCCGACAGACACCAAAAGAGCCTGACAGGGCCCGACAGGGCCCGACACAGCCCGACAGAGCCCGACAGGGCCCGACAGAGCCCGACAGAGCCCGACAGAGCCCGACAGAGCCCGACAGGGCCTAGTAGAGCCCAGTAGAGCCCGACAGAGCCCAGTAGAGCCCGACAGAGCCCGACAGAGCCCGACAGAGCCCGACAGAGCCCGACAGGGCCCGACAGAGCCCAGTAGAGCCCGACAGAGCCCAACAGAGCCCGACAGAGCCCGACAGAGCCCGACAGGGCCCGACAGAGCCCGACAGAGCCCGACAGAACCCGACAGAGCCCGACAGGGCCCGACAGGGCCCGACAGAGCCCGACAGAGCCCAGAGAGCCCGACAGAGCGCGACAGAGCCCAGTAGAGCCTGACAGAGCCCGACAGCGCCCGAGAGAGCCCGACAGAGCCCGACAGGGCCCGACAGGGAACAGTAGAGCCCAGTAGAGCCCGACAGAGCCCGACAGAGCCCGACAGAGCCCGACAGAGCCCGACAGGGCCCGACAGGGCCTGACAGGGCCCGACAGGGCCCACTAGAGCCCGACAGAGCCCGACAGAGCCCGACAGGGCCCGACAGGGCCCGACAGAGCCCGACAGAGCCCGACAGGGCCCGACAGAGCCCGACAGAGCCCGACAGAGCCCGACAGAGCCCGACAGGGCCCAGTAGAGCCCGACAGAGCCCGACAGAGTCCGACAGGGCCCGACAGAGCCCGACAGAGCCCAGTAGAGCTCGACAGAGCCCGACAGAGCCCAACAGGGCCCGACAGAGCCCGACAGGGCCCAGTAGAGCCCGAAAGAGCCCGACAGAGCCCGACAGGGCCCGACAGGGTCCGACAGAGCCCGACAGAGCCCGACAGGGCCCGACTGGGCCCGACAGAGCCCGACAGAGACCAGTAGAGCCCGACAGAGCCCGAAAGAGCCCGACAGAGCCCGACAGGGCCCGACAGAGCCCGAGAGAGCCCAGTAGAGACCGACAGAGCCCGACAGAGCCCGACAGAGCCCGACAGAGCCCGACAGAGCCCGACAGGGCCCGACCGAGCCCGACAGAGCACAGTAGAGCCCGACAGAGCCCAGTAGAGCCCGACAGAGCCCGACAGAGCCCGACAGGGCCCAGTAGAGCCCAGTAGAACCCGACAGAGCCCAGTAGAGCCCGACAGAGCCCGACAGAGCCCGACAGAGCCCGACAGGGCCCGACAGGGCCCGACAGGGCCCGACAGGGCCCGACAGAACCCGACAGAGCCCGACAGAGCCCGACAGAGCCCGACAGGGCCCGACAGAGCCCGACAGGGCCCGACAGGGCCCGACAGGGCCCGACAGAGCCCGACAGGACCCGACAGGGCCCGACAGAGCCCGACAGAGCCCAGTAGACCCCGACAGAGCCCGACAGAGCCCGACAGAGCCCGACAGAGCCTGACAGGGCCCGACAGAGCCCGACAGGGCCCGACAGAGCCCGACAGGGCCCGACAGAGCCCGACAGAGCCCAGTAGAGCCCGACAGGGCCCGACAGAGCCCGACAGAGCCCGACAGAGCCCGACAGAGCCCGACAGAGCCCAGTAGAGCCCGACAGAGCCCGACAGAGCCCGACAGGGCCGACAGGGAGCAGTAGAGCCCGACAGAGCCCGACAGAGCCCGACAGGGCCCTACAGGGCCCGACAGAGCCCGACAGAGCCCAGTAGAGCCCGACAGAGCCCGACAGAGCCCGACAGAGCCCGACAGGGCCCGACAGGGCCCGACAGAGCCCAGTAGAGCCCGACAGGGCCCGACAGAGCCCTACAGAGCCCGACAGAGCCCGACAGAGCCCGACAGAGCCTGACAGGGCCCGACAGAGCCCGACAGGGCCCGACAGAGCCCGACAGAGCCCGACAGGGCCCAGTAGAGCCTCACAGAGCCCGACAGAGCTCGACAGAGCCCGACAAAGCCCGACAGGGCCCGACAGAGCCCGACAAAGACCGACAGGGCCCGACAGGGCCCGACAGGGCCCGAAAGAGCCCGACAGTGCCCGATAGAGCCCGACAGGGCCCAGTAGAGCCTGACAGAGCCCGACAGAGCCCGACACAGTCCGACAGGGCCCGACAGAGCCCGACAGAGCCCGACAGAGCCCGACAGAGCCCAGTAGAGCCCGACAGAGCCCGACAGAGCCCGACAGGGCCCGACAGGGCCCGACAGAGCCCGACAGGGCCCGACAGGGCCCGACAGGGCCCAGTAGAGCCCGACAGAGCCCAACAGGGCCCGACAGAGCCCGACAGAGCCCGACAGAGCCCGACAGGGCCCGACAGGGCCCGACAGAGCCCGACAGGGCCCAGTAGAGCACGACAGATCCCGACAGAGCCCGACAGATCCCGACAGAGCCCGACAGAGCCCGACAGGGCCCGACAGTGCCCGACAGTGCCCGACAGAGCCCAGTAGAGCCCGACAGAGCCCGACAGGGCCCGACAGAGCCCGACAGAGCCCGACAGAGCCCGACAGGGCCCGACAGAGCCGACAGAGCCCGACAGAGCCCGACAGAGCCCGACAGGGCCCGACAGGGCGCAGTAGAGCCCGACAGAGCCCGACAGAGCCCGACAGGGCCCGACAGGGCGCAGTAGAGCCCGACAGAGCCCGACAGAGACCGACAGAGCCCGACAGAGCCCAGTAGAGCCCGACAGGGCCCTACAGAGCCCGACAGAGCCCGACAGAGCCCGACAGGACCCGACAGAGCCCGACAGAGCCCGACAGAGCCCGACAGAGCCCGACAGGGCCCGACAGGGCCCGACAGGGCCCAGTAGAGCCCGACAGGGCCCGACAGGGCCCGACAGGGCCCGACAGAGCCCAGTAGAGCCCGACAGAGCCCGACAGAGCCCGACAGGGCCCGACAGGGCCCGACAGAGCCCGACAGGGCCCGACAGAGCCCGACAGAGCCCGACAGGGCCCGACAGGGCCCAATAGAGCCCGACAGAGCCCGACAGAGCCCGACAGAGCCCGACAGGGCCCGACAGGGCCCAACAGAGCCTGACAGGGCCCGACAGAGCCCGACAGAGCCCGACAGAGCCGGACAGAGCCCGACAGGGCCGGACAGGGCCCAGTAGAGCGCGACAGAGCCCGACAGAGCCCGACAGAGCCCGACAGGGCCCGACAGGGCCCAGTAGAGCCCGACAGAGCCCGACAGAGCCCGACAGAGCCCGACAGAGCCCGACAGGGCCCGACAGGGCCCGACAGGGCCTGACAGAGCCCGACAGAGCCCAGTAGAGCTCGACAGAGCCCGACAGAGCCCGACAGGGCCCGACAGGGCCCAGTCGAGCCCGACAGAGCCCGACAGAGCCCGACAGGGCCCGACAGAGCCCGACAGGGCCCGACAGAGCCCAGTAGAGCCCGACAGAGCCCGACAGAGCCCGACAGGGCCCGACAGGGCCCGACAGAGCCCAGTAGAGCCCGACAGAGCCCGACAGAGCCCGACAGATCCCGACAGAGCCCGACAGAGCCCGACAGGGCCCGACAGGGCCCGACAGAGCCCAGTAGAGCCCGACAGAGCCCGACAGAGCCCGACAGATCCCGACAGAGCCCGACAGAGCCCGACAGGGCCCGACAGAGCCCGACAGAGCCCGACAGAGCCCAGTAGAGCCCGACAGAGCCCGACAGGGCCCGACAGAGCCCGACAGAGCCCGACAGAGCCCGACAGAGCCCGACAGGGCCCGACAGAGCCCGACAGAGCCCGACAGGGCCCAGTAGAGCCCGACAGGGCCCGACAGGGCGCAGTAGAGCCCGACAGAGCCCGACAGAGCCCGACAGGGCCCTACAGGGCCCGACAGAGCCCGACAGAGCCCAGTAGAGCCCGACAGAGCCCAGTAGAGCCCGACAGAGCGCGACAGAGCCCGACAGAGCCCGACAGGGCCCGACAGAGCCCGACAGAGCCCAGTAGAGCCCGACAGAGCCCGACAGAGCCCGACAGACCCCAACAGAGCCTGACAGGGCCCGACAGGGCCCGACAGAGCCCGACAGAGCCCGACAGGGCCCGACAGAGCCCGACAGAGCCCGACAGGGCCTAGTAGAGCCCAGTAGAGCCCGACAGAGCCCAGTAGAGCCCGACAGAGCCCGACAGAGCCCGACAGGGCCCGACAGAGCCCGACAGAGCCCAGTAGAGCCCGACAGAGCCCGACAGAGCCCGACAGAGCCCGACAGGGCCCGACAGGGCCCGACAGAGCCGACAGGGCCCGACAGAGCCCGAGAGAGCCCGACAGGGCCCGACAGGGCCCGACAGGGCCCGACAGAGCCCGACAGAGCCCGACAGAGCCCGACAGGGCCCGACAGGGAACAGTAGAGCCCAGTAGAGCCCGACAGAGCCCGACAGAGCCCGACAGAGCCCGACAGAACCCGACAGAGCCCGACAGAGCCCGACAGGGCCCGACAGGGCCCGACAGAGCCCGACAGAGCCCACTAGAGCCCGACAGAGCCCGACAGAGCCCGACAGAGCCCGACAGGGCCCGACAGAGCCCGACAGAGCCCGACAGATCCCGACAGAGCCCGACAGAGCCCGACAGGGCCCGACAGAGCCCGACAGAGCCCGACAGAGCCCGACAGAGCCCAGTAGAGCCCGACAGAGCCCGACAGGGCCCGACAGAGCCCGACAGGGCCCGACAGAGCCCAGTAGAGCCCGACAGGGCCCGACAGAGCCCGACAGAGCCCGACAGAGCCCGACAGAGCCCAGTAGAGCCCGACAGAGCCCGACAGAGCCCGACAGGGCCCGACAGGGTGCAGTAGAGCCCGACAGAGCCCGACAGGGCCCTACAGGGCCCGACAGAGCCCGACAGAGCCCAGTAGAGCCCGACAGAGCCCAGTAGAGCCCGACAGAGCCCGACAGAGCCCGACAGAGCCCGACAGGGCCCGACAGAGCCCGACAGAGCCCAGTAGAGCCCGACAGAGCGCGACAGGAGCCCAGTAGAGCCTGACAGAGCCCGACAGAGCCCGAGAGAGCCCGACAGAGCCCGACAGGGCCCGACAGGGAACAGTAGAGCCCAGTAGAGCCCGACAGAGCCCGACAGAGCCCGACAGAGCCCGACAGAGCCCGACAGGGCCCGACAGGGCCTGACAGGGCCCGACAGGGCCCACTAGAGCCCGACAGAGCCCGACAGAGCCCGACAGGGCCCGACAGGGCCCGACAGAGCCCGACAGAGCCCGACAGGGCCCGACAGAGCCCGACAGAGCCCGACAGAGCCCGACAGGGCCCAGTAGAGCCCGACAGAGCCCGACAGAGTCCGACAGGGCCCGACAGAGCCCGACAGAGCCCAGTAGAGCTCGACAGAGCCCGACAGAGCCCAACAGGGCCCGACAGAGCCCGACAGGGCCCAGTAGAGCCCGAAAGAGCCCGACAGAGCCCGACAGGGCCCGACAGGGTCCGACAGAGCCCGACAGAGCCCGACAGGGCCCGACTGGGCCCGACAGAGCCCGACAGAGACCAGTAGAGCCCGACAGAGCCCGAAAGAGCCCGACAGAGCCCGACAGGGCCCGACAGAGCCCGAGAGAGCCCAGTAGAGACCGACAGAGCCCGACAGAGCCCGACAGAGCCCGACAGAGCCCGACAGGGCCCGACCGAGCCCGACCGAGCACAGTAGAGCCCGACAGAGCCCAGTAGAGCCCGACAGAGCCCGACAGAGCCCGACAGGGCCCAGTAGAGCCCAGTAGAACCCGACAGAGCCCAGTAGAGCCCGACAGAGCCCGACAGAGCCCGACAGAGCCCGACAGGGCCCGACAGGGCCCGACAGGGCCCGACAGGGCCCGACAGAGCCCGACAGAACCCGACAGAGCCCGACAGAGCCCGACAGAGCCCGACAGGGCCCGACAGAGCCCGACAGGGCCCGACAGGGCCCGACAGGGCCCGACAGAGCCCGACAGGACCCGACAGGGCCCGACAGAGCCCGACAGAGCCCAGTAGACCCCGACAGAGCCCGACAGAGCCCGACAGAGCCCGACAGAGCCTGACAGGGCCCGACAGAGCCCGACAGGGCCCGACAGAGCCCGACAGGGCCCGACAGAGCCCGACAGAGCCCAGTAGAGCCCGACAGGGCCCGACAGAGCCCGACAGAGCCCGACAGAGCCCGACAGAGCCCGACAGAGCCCAGTAGATCCCGACAGAGCCCGACAGAGCCCGACAGGGCCGACAGGGAGCAGTAGAGCCCGACAGAGCCCGACAGAGCCCGACAGGGCCCTACAGGGCCCGACAGAGCCCGACAGAGCCCAGTAGAGCCCGACAGAGCCCGACAGAGCCCGACAGAGCCCGACAGGGCCCGACAGGGCCCGACAGAGCCAGTAGAGCCCGACAGGGCCCGACAGAGCCCTACAGAGCCCGACAGAGCCCGACAGAGCCCGACAGAGCCTGACAGGGCCCGACAGAGCCCGACAGGTCCCGACAGAGCCCGACAGAGCCCGACAGGCCCAGTAGAGCCTCACAGAGCCTGACAGAGCTCGACAGAGCCCGACAAAGCCCGACAGGGCCCGACAGAGCCCGACAAAGACCGACAGGGCCCGACAGGGCCCGACAGGGCCCGACAGGGCCCGACAGGGCCCGAAAGAGCCCGACAGTGCCCGATAGAGCCCGACAGGGCCCAGTAGAGCCTGACAGAGCCCGACAGAGCCCGACACAGTCCGACAGGGCCCGACAGAGCCCGACAGAGCCCGACAGAGCCCGACAGAGCCCAGTAGAGCCCGACAGAGCCCGACAGAGCCCGACAGGGCCCGACAGGGCCCGACAGAGCCCGACAGAGCCCGACAGGGCCCGACAGGGCCCAGTAGAGCCCGACAGAGCCCAACAGGGCCCGACAGAGCCCGACAGAGCCCGACAGAGCCCGACAGAGCCCAGTAGAGCCCGACAGAGCCCGACAGGGCCCGACAGAGCCCGACAGGGCCCGACAGAGCCCAGTAGAGCCCGACAGGGCCCGACAGAGCCCGACAGAGCCCGACAGAGCCCGACAGAGCCCAGTAGAGCCCGACAGAGCCCGACAGAGCCCGACAGGGCCCGACAGGGTGCAGTAGAGCCCGACAGAGCCCGACAGGGCCCTACAGGGCCCGACAGAGCCCGACAGAGCCCAGTAGAGCCCGACAGAGCCCAGTAGAGCCCGACAGAGCCCGACAGAGCCCGACAGAGCCCGACAGGGCCCGACAGAGCCCGACAGAGCCCAGTAGAGCCCGACAGAGCGCGACAGAGCCCAGTAGAGCCTGACAGAGCCCGACAGAGCCGAGAGAGCCCGACAGAGCCCGACAGGGCCCGACAGGGAACAGTAGAGCCCAGTAGAGCCCGACAGAGCCGACAGAGCCCGACAGAGCCCGACAGAGCCCGACAGGGCCCGACAGGGCCTGACAGGG
>NW_027017619.1:0-15000 GCF_036013445.1 Caloenas nicobarica
AAGGGAAGGTGCGGGAAGGGAAGGAAGGTGCGGGAAGGGAGTGAAGTTAAGGGAAGGGTCGGGAAGTGACGGGAAGGGAAGGGAAGGGAAGGTGTGGGAAGGGAAGGTGCGGGAAGGGAAGGGAAGGGAAGGTGAGGGAAGGGTAGGGAAGGTGTGGGAAGGGAAGGGAAGGTGTGGGAAGGGAAGGTGTGGGAAGGGAAGTTGTGGGAAGGGAAGGTGTGGGAAGGTGCGGCAAGGTGCGGGAAGGGAAGGTGCGGGAAGGGAAGTTGCGGGAAGGTGCGGGAAGGTGCGGGAAGGGAAGGAGCGGGAAGGGAAGGTGCTGGAAGGGATGGGAATATGCGGGAAGGGAAGGAAAGGCAAGGGAAGAGAAAGGAAAGGAATGGAAGGGAAGGGAAGGGAAGAGAAAGGAAAGGAAGGGAAGGGAAGGGAAGGGAAGGGAAGGGAAGGGAAGGGAAGGGAAGGGAAGGGAAGGGAAGGGAAGGGAAGGGAAGGGAAGGGAAGAGATGGGAAGGGAAGGGAAGGTGTGGGAAGGTGCGGGACGGTGCGGGAATGTGCGGGAAGGGAAGGTGCGGGAAGGGAACGGAAGGTGCTTGGAGGGAAGGGAAGGTGCTTGAAGGGAAGATGCGGGAAGGTGCGGGAAGGTGCGGGAAGGTGCGGGAAGGGAAGGGAATGTGCGGGAAGGGAAGGGAAGGGAAGGGAAGGGAAGGGAAGGGAAGGGAAGGGAAGGAACGGGAAGGTGCGGGATGGTGCGGGAAGGTGCGGGAAGTGAAGGTGCGGGAAGGGAAGTTGCGGGAACGGAAGGTGCGGGAAGGAACGGAAGGTGCTTGAAGGGAAGGGAAGGTGCGGAAAGGGAAGGTGCGGGAAGGTGCGGGAAGGTGCGGGAAGGTGCGGGAACGTGCAGGAAGGTGCGGGAAGGTGCGGGAAGGGAAGGGAATGTGCGGGAAGGGAAGGGAAGGGAAGGGAAGGGAAAGGAAGGGAAGGGAAGGGAAGGGAAGGAAAGGGAAGAGAAGGGAAGGGAAGGTGCGGGAAGGGAAGGGAAGGCGCGGGAAGGTGCGGGAAGGTGCGGGAAGGGAAGGGAAGGGAAGGGAAGGGAAGGGAAGGGAAGGGAAGGGAAGGAAGGGGAAGGGAAGGAAAGCGAAGGGAAGGGAAGGGAAGGGAACGGAAGGGAAGGGAAGGGAAGGGAAGGGAAGGAAGGGAAGGGAAGGGAAGGGAAGGGAAGGGAAGGGAAGGGAAGGGAAGGGAAGGGAAAAGAAGGGAAGTTGCGGGAAGGGAAGTTGCGGGAATGGAAGGGAAGGCGCGGGAAGGTGCGCGAAGGTGCGGGAAGGTACGGGAACGGAAGGGAAGGGAAGTGAAGGGAAGGGAAGGGAAGGGAAGGGAAGGGAAGGGAAGGGAAGGGAAGGGAAGGTGTGGGAAGGGAAGGGAAGGTTCGGAAGGGAAGGTGTGGGAAGGTAAGTTGTGGGAAGGGAAGGTGTGGGAGGGGAAGGTGTGGGAAGGGAAGGTCTGGGAAGGGAAGGGAAGGTGCGGGAAGGGCAGGGAAGGTGTGGGAAGGGAAGGGAAGGTGTGGGAAGGGAAGGTGTGGGAAGGGAAGTTGTGGGAAGGGAAGGTGTGGGAGAGGAATGTGCGGGAAGGTGCGGGATGTTGCGGGAAGGTGCGGGAAGGTGCGGTTAGGGAAGGTGCGGGAAGGGAAGTTGCATGAAGGTGCGGGAATGTGCGGGAAGGGAAGGTGCGGGAAGGGAAGGTGCTGGAAGGGATGGGAAGATGCGGGAAGGGAAGCGAAGGGAAGAGAAGGGAAGGGAACGGAAGGGAAGGGAAGGGAAGGGAAAGGAAGGGAAGGGAAGGGAAGGGAAGGGAAGGGAAGGGAAGGCTACGGAAGGGAAGGGAAGGGAAGGGAAGGGATGGGAAGGGAAGGGAAGGTGTGGGAAGGTGTGGGAAGGCGCGGGATGGTGCGGGAAGTTGCGGGAAGGGAATGTGCGGGAAGGGAAGTTGCGGGAAGGAAAGGTGCGGGAAGGGAACGGAAGGTGCTTGAAGGGAAGGGAAGGTGCGGGAAGGGAAAGCGCGGGATGATGCGGGAAGGTGCGGGAAGGTGCGGGAAGGTGCGGGAAGGTGCGGGAAGAGAAGGTGCGGGAAGGGAAGGTGCGGGAAGGTGCGGGAAGGTGCGGGAAGGTAAGGTGCGGGAAGGGAAGGTGCTGGAAGGGATGGGAAGATGCGGGAAGGGAAGGGAAGGGAAGGGAAGAGAAAGGAAAGGAAGGGAAGGGAAGGGAAGGGAAGGGAAGGGAAGGGAAGAGAAAGGAAAGGAAGGGAAGGGAAGGGAAGGGAAGGGAAGGGAAGGGAAGGGAAGGGAAGGGAAGGGAAGGGAAGGGAAGGGAAGGGAAGGGAAGGGAAGGGAAGGGAAGGGAAGAGATGGGAAGGGAAGGGAAGGTGTGGGAAGGAGCGGGATGGTGCGGGAATGTGCGGGAAGGGAAGGTGCGGGAAGGGAACGGGAAGGTGCTTGGAGGGAAGGGAAGGTGCTTGAAGGGAAGGTGCGGGAAGGTGCGGGAAGGTGCAGGAAGGGAAGGGAAGGGAAGGGAATGTGCGGGAAGGGAAGGGAAGGGAAGGGAAGGGAAGGGAAGGGAAGGGAAGGGAAGGGAAGGTGCGTGTAGGGAAGGGAAGGTGCGGCAAGGGAATGTTCGGGAAGGGAAGGTGCGGGAAGGGAAGGTGCGGGAAGGGAAGGTGCGGGAAGGGAAGGGAAGGTGCGGGAAGGGAAGGTGCGGAAAGGGAAGGAAAGGGAAGGGAAGGGACGGGAAGTGACTGGAAGGGAAGGGCAGGGGCGGGAAGGGAAAGGAATGGAAGGGAAGGGAAGGGAAGGGAAGGGAAGGGAAGGAACGGGAAGGTGCGGGATGGTGCGGGAAGGTGCGGGAAGTGAAGGTGCGGGAAGGGAAGTTGCGGAAAGGGAAGGTGCGGGAAGGGAACGGAAGGTGCTTGAAGGGAAGGGAAGGTGCGGAAAGGGAAGGTGCGGGAAGGTGCGGGAAGGTGCGGGAACGTGCAGGAAGGTGCGGGAAGGTGCGGGAAGGGAAGGGAATGTGCGGGAAGGGAAGGGAAGGGAAGGGAAGGGAAGGGAAGGGAAGGGAAGGGAAGGGAAGGGAAGGGAAGAGAAGGGAAGGGAGCGGAAGGGAAGGAAAGCGAAGGGAAGGGAAGGGAAGGGAAGGGAAGGAAAGAGAAGAGAAGGGAAGGTGCGGGAAGGGAAGGTGCGGGAAGGTGCGGGAAGGTGCGGGAAGGTGCGGGAACGTGCGGGAAGTTGCGGGAAGGTACGGGAGGGGAAGGAAATGTGCGGGGAGGGAAGGGAAGTGAAGGGAAGGGAAGGGAAGGGAAGGGAAGGGAAGTGAAGGGAAGGGGAGGGAAGGGAAGTGAAGGGAAGGGAAGGGAAGGGAAGGGAAGGGAAGGGAAGGGAAGGGAAGGGAAGGGAGGGGAAGGGAAGGTGCGAGAAGGGAAGGGAAGGGAAGGTGCGGGAAGGGAAGTTGCGGGAAGGTATGGAGCGGGAAGGGAAGGGAAGGTGCAGGAAGGGAAGGAAGGGAAGGGAAGGGAAGGGAAGGGAAGGGAAAGGAAGGAAAGGGAAGGGAAAACAAGAGAAGGGAAGGGAAGGTGCAGGAAGGGAAGGGAAGGTGCAGGAAGGGAAGGGAAGGGAAGGGAAGGGAAGGGAAGGGAAGGGTAAGGGTAGGGAAGGGAAGGGAAGGGAAGGGAGGGGAAGGGAGGGTGAAGGGAAGGGAAGGGAAGGGAAGGGAAGGGAAGAGAAGGTACAGGAAGGGAAGAGAAGTTGCGGGAAGGTGCGGGAAGGTGCGGGAAGGTGCGGGAAGGTGCGGGAGGAGAAGGTGCGGGAAGGGAAGGTGAGGGAAGGTGCGGGAAGGTGCGGAAAGGTGTGGGAAGGGAAGGGAAGGAAAGGGAAGGAAGGGAAGGGAAGAGAAGGGAAGGGAAGGGAATGTCCAGGAAGGTTCGGGAAGGGAAGTGAAGGTGCGGGAAGGGAAGGGAAGTGAAGGTGCGGGAAGGGAAGGGAAGGTGTGGGAAGGGAAGTTGTGGAAAGGGAAGGTGTGGGACGGGAAGGTGCGGGAAGGTGCGGGGCGTTGCGGGAAGGGAAAGTGCGGGGAGGTGCGGGAAGGTGCGGGAAGGTGCGGGAAGGTGCGGGAAGGTGCGGGAAGGTGCGGGAAGGGAAGGTGCGCGAAGGGAAGGGAAGCGAAGGGAAGGGAAGGGAAGGGAAGGGAAGGGAAGGGAAGGGAAGGGAAGGGAAGGGAAGGGAAGGGAAGGGAAGGGAAGGGAAGGGAAGGGAAGGGAGGGGAAGGGAGGGTGAAGGGAAGGGAAGGGAAGGGAAGGGAAGAGAAGGTACAGGAAGGGAAGAGAAGGTGCGGGAAGGTGCTGGAAGGTGCCGGAAGGTGCGGAAAGGTGCGGGAAGAGAAGGTGCGGGAAGGGAAGGTGCGGGAATGTGCGGGAAGGTGCGGGAAGTTGCGGGAAGTTGTGGGAAGGGAAGGGAAGGAAAGGGAAGGAAGGGAAGGGAAGGGAATGTGCAGGAAGGTGCGGGAAGGGAAGTGAAGGTGCAGGAAGGGAAGGGAAGTGAAGGTGCGTGAAGGGAAGGGAAGGTGTGGGAAGGGAAGGTATGGGAAGGGAAGTTGTGGGAAGGATAGGTGTGGGAGGGGAAGGTGCGGGAAGGTGCGGGAAGTTGCGGGAAGGGAAGGTGCGGGGAGGTGCGGGAAGGGAACGGATGGGAAGGGAAGGGATGGGAAGGGAACGGAAGGGAAGGGAAGGGAACGTGCGGGAAGGGAAGGTAAGGTGCGGGAAGGGGAGGGCAGGGAAGGGAAGGGAAGGGAAGGGAAGGGAAGGGAAGGGAAGGGAATGTGCAGGAAGGTGCGGCAAGGGAAGGGAAGGTGCGGGAAGGGAAGTGAAGGGAAGGTGAGGGAAGGGCAGGGAAGGTGTGGGAAGGGAAGGGAAGGTGCGGGAAGGGAAGTTGCGGGAAGGTGCGGGAAGGTGCGGGAAGGGAAGGTGCGGGATTGGAAGGTGCTGGAAGGGATGGGAAGATGCGGGAAGGGAAGGGAAGGGAAGGGAAGAGAAAGGAAAGGAAGTGAAGGGAAGGGAAGGGAAGGGAAGGGAAGAGAAGGGAAGGTGTGGGAAGGGAAGGGAAGGGAAGGGAAGGGAAGGGAAGGGAAGGGAAGAGATGGGAAGGGAAGGGAAGGTGTGGGAAGGTGCGGGATGGTGCGGGAAGGGGCGGGAAGGGAAGGTGCGGGAAGGGAACGGAAGGTGCTTGGAGGGAAGGGAAGGTGCTTTAAGGGAAGGTGCGGGAAGGTGCGGGAAGGTGCGGGAAGGTGCGGGAAGGGAAGGGAATGTGCGGGAAGGGAAGGGAAGGGAAGGGAAGGGAAGGGAAGGGAAGGGAAGGGAAGGGAAGGGAAGGGAAAGGAAGGGAAGGGAAGGTGCGTGTAGGGAAGGGAAGGTGCGGCAATGGAATGTGCGGGAAGGGAAGGTGCGGGAAGGGAAGGTGCGGGAAGGGAAGGGAAGGGAAGGGAAGGGAAGGGAAGGGAAGGGAAGGGAAGGGAAGCTGCGGGAATGTGCGGGTAAGGGAAGGGAAGGGAAGGGAAGGGAAGGGAAGGGAAGGGAAGGGAAGGGAAGGGAAGGGAAGGGAAAAAAGGGAAGGTGCAGGAAGGGAAGGAAGGTGCGGGAAGGGAGTGAAGTTAAGGGAAGGGTCGGGAAGTGACGGGAAGGTAAGGGAAGGGAAGGTGTGGGAAGGGAAGGTGCGGGAAGGGAAGGGAAGGGAAGGTGAGGGAAGGGCAGGGAAGGTGTGGGAAGGGAAGGGAAGGTGTGGGAAGGGAAGGTGTGGGAAGGGAAGTTGTGGGAAGGGAAGGTGTGGGAAGGTGCGGCAAGGTGCGGGAAGGGAAGGTGCGGGAAGGGAAGTTGCGGGAAGGTGCGGGAAGGTGCGGGAAGGGAAGGAGCGGGAAGGGAAGGTGCTGGAAGGGATGGGAATATGCGGGAAGGGAAGGAAAGGGAAGGGAAGAGAAAGGAAAGGAAGGGAAGGGAAGGGAAGGGAAGGGAAGGGAAGGGAAGGGAAGGGAAGGGAAGGGAAGGGAAGGGAAGGGAAGGGAAGGGAAGGGAAGAGATGGGAAGGGAAGGGAAGGTGTGGGAAGGTGCGGGATGGTGCGGGAATGTGCGGGAAGGGAAGGTGCGGGAAGGGAACGGAAGGTGCTTGGAGGGAAGGGAAGGTGCTTGAAGGGAAGGTGCGGGAAGGTGCGGGAAGGTGCGGGAAGGTGCGGGAAGGGAAGGGAATGTGCGGGAAGGGAAGGGAAGGGAAGGGAAGGGAAGGGAAGGGAAGGGAAGGGAAGGGAAGGGAAGGGAAGGGAAGGGAAGGGAAAAGAAGGGAAGGTGCGGGAAGGGAAGGTGCGGGAATGGAAGGGAAGGCGCGGGAAGGTGCGCGAAGGTGCGGGAAGGTACGGGAACGGAAGGGAAGGGAAGTGAAGGGAAGGGAAGGGAAGGGAAGGGAAGGGAAGGGAAGGGAAGGGAAGGTGTGGGAAGGGAAGGGAAGGTTCGGAAGGGAAGGTGTGGGAAGGTAAGTTGTGGGAAGGGAAGGTGTGGGAGGGGAAGGTGTGGGAAGGGAAGGTCTGGGAAGGGAAGGGAAGGTGCGGGAAGGGCAGGGAAGGTGTGGGAAGGGAAGGGAAGGTGTGGGAAGGGAAGGTGTGGGAAGGGAAGTTGTGGGAAGGGAAGGTGTGGGAGAGGAATGTGCGGGAAGGTGCGGGATGTTGCGGGAAGGTGCGGGAAGGTGCGGTTAGGGAAGGTGCGGGAAGGGAAGTTGCATGAAGGTGCGGGAATGTGCGGGAAGGGAAGGTGCGGGAAGGGAAGGTGCTGGAAGGGATGGGAAGATGCGGGAAGTGAAGGGAAGGGAAGAGAAGGGAAGGGAACGGAAGGGAAGGGAAGGGAAGGGAAAGGAAGGGAAGGGAAGGGAAGGGAAGGGAAGGGAAGGGAAGGGAAGGGAAGGGAAGAGAAGGGAAGGGAAGGGAAGGCTACGGAAGGGAAGGGAAGGGAAGGGAAGGGATGGGAAGGGAAGGGAAGGTGTGGGAAGGTGTGGGAAGGTGCGGGATGGTGCGGGAAGTTGCGGGAAGGGAATGTGCGGGAAGGGAAGTTGCGGGAAGGGAAGGTGCGGGAAGGGAACGGAAGGTGCTTGAAGGGAAGGGAAGGTGCGGGAAGGGAAGGTGCGGGATAATGCGGGAAGGTGCGGGAAGGTGCGGGAAGGTGCGGGAAGGTGCGGGAAGAGAAGGTGCGGGAAGGGAAGGTGCGGGAAGGTGCGGGAAGGTGCGGGAAGGGAAGGTGCGGGAAGGGAAGGTGCTGGAAGGGATGGGAAGATGCGGGAAGGGAAGGGAAGGGAAGGGAAGAGAAAGGAAAGGAAGGGAAGGGAAGGGAAGGGAAGGGAAGAGAAAGGAAAGGAAGGGAAGGGAAGGGAAGGGAAGGGAAGGGAAGGGAAGGGAAGGGAAGGGAAGGGAAGGGAAGGGAAGGGAAGGGAAGAGATGGGAAGGGAAGGGAAGGTGTGGGAAGGTGCGGGATGGTGCGGGAATGTGCGGGAAGGGAAGGTGCGGGAAGGGAACGGAAGGTGCTTGGAGGGAAGGGAAGGTGCTTGAAGGGAAGGTGCGGGAAGGTGCGGGAAGGTGCAGGAAGGGAAGGGAAGGGAAGGGAATGTGCGGGAAGGGAAGGGAAGGGAAGGGAAGGGAAGGGAAGGGAAGGTGCGTGTAGGGAAGGGAAGGTGCGGCAAGGGAATGTTCGGGAAGGGAAGGTGCGGGAAGGGAAGGTGCGGGAAGGGAAGGTGCGGGAAGGGAAGGGAAGGTGCGGGAAGGGAAGGTGCGGAAAGGGAAGGAAAGGGAAGGGAAGGGACGGGAAGTGACTGGAAGGGAAGGGCAGGGGCGGGAAGGGAAAGGAATGGAAGGGAAGGGAAGGGAAGGGAAGGGAAGGGAAGGAAAGGGAAGAGAAGGGAAGGGAGCGGAAGGGAAGGAAAGCGAAGGGAAGGGAAGGGAAGGGAAGGGAAGGAAAGAGAAGGGAAGGGAAGGTGCGGGAAGGGAAGGGAAGGCGCGGGAAGGTGCGGGAAGGTGCGGGAAGGGAAGGGAAGGGAAGGGAAGGGAAGGGAAGGTGCAGGAAGGGAAGGAAGGGGAAGGGAAGGAAAGGGAAGGGAAGGGAAGGGAAGGGAAGGGAAGGGAAGGGAAGGGAAGGGAAGGGAAGGGTAGGGAAGGGAAGGGAAGGGAAAAGAAGGGAAGGTGCGGGAAGGGAAGGTGCGGGAATGGAAGGGAAGGCGCGGGAAGGTGCGGGAAGGTGCGGGAAGGTACGGGAACGGAAGGGAAGGGAAGGGAAGGGAAGGGAAGAGAAGGGAAGGGAAGGGAAGGGAAGTTGTGGGAAGGGAAGGGAAGGTTCGGAAGGGAAGGTGTTGGAAGGTAAGTTGTGGGAAGGGAATGTGTGGTAGGGGAAGGTGTGGGAAGGGAAGGTCTGGGAAGGGAAGGGAAGGTGCGGGAAGGGCAGGGAAGGTGTGGGAAGGGAAGGGAAGGTGTGGGAAGGGAAGGTGTGCGAAGGGAAGTTGTGGGAAGGGAAGGTGTGGGAGAGGAATGTGCGGGAAGTTGCGGGATGTTGCGGGCAGGTGCGGGAAGGTGCGGTTAGGGAAGGTGCGGGAAGGGAAGTTGCATGAAGGTGCGGGAATGTGCGGGAAGGGAAGGTGCGGGAAGGGAAGGTGCTGGAAGGGATGGGAAGATGCGGGAAGGGAAGGGAAGGGAAGAGAAATGAAGGGAACGGAAGGGAAGGGAAGGGAAGGGAAGGGAAGGGAAGGGAAGGCTACGGAAGGGAAGGGAAGGGAAGGGAAGGGATGGGAAGGGAAGGGAAGGTGTGGGAAGGTGTGGGAAGGTGCGGGATGGTGCGGGAAGGTGCGGGAAGGGAATGTGCGGGAAGGGAAGTTGCGGGAAGGGAAGGTGCGGGAAGGGAACGGAAGGTGCTTGAAGGGAAGGGAAGGTGCGGGAAGGGAAGGTGCGGGATGATGCGTGAAGTTGCGGGAAGGTGCGGGAAGGTGCGGGAAGGTGCGGGAGGGGAAGGGAATGTGATGGAAGGGAAGGGAAGTGAAGGGAAGGGAAGGGAAGGGAAGGGAAGGGAAGTGAAGGGAAGGGGAGGGAAGGGAAGTGAAGGGAAGGGAAGGTGCGGGAAGTTGCGGGAAGGGAAGGGAATGGAAGGGAAGGGAAGGGAAAGGACGGGAAGGGAAGGGAAGGGAAGGGAAGGGAAGGAAGGGAAGGGAAGGGAAGGGAAGGGAAGGGAAGGGAAGGGAAGGGAAGGGAAGGGAAGGGAAGGGAAGGGAAGGGAAGGTGCGGCAAGGGAGGGGAAGAGAAGGTGCGAGAAGGGAAGGGAAGGGAAGGTGCGGGAAGGTATGGAGCGGGAAGGGAAGGGAAGGTGCAGGAAGGGAAGGAAGGGAAGGGAAGGGAAGGGAAGGGAAGGGAAGGGAAGGAAAGGGAAGGGAAAACAAGAGAAGGGAAGGGAAGGTGCAGGAAGGGAAGGAAAGGGAAGGGAAGGGAAGGGAAGGGAAGGGAAGGGAACGGAAGGGAAGGGAAGGGAACGGAGGGGAAGGGAGGGTGAAGGGAAGGGAAGGGAAGGGAATGGAAGAGAAGGTACAGGAAGGGAAGAGAAGTTGCGGGAAGGTGCGGGAAGGTGTGGGAAGGTGCGGGAAGAGAAGAGGCGGGAAGGGAAGGTGAGGGAAGGTGCGGGAAGGTGCGGCAAGGTGTGGGAAGGGAAGGGAAGGAAAGGGAAGGAAGGGAAGGGAAGAGAAGGGAAGGGAAGGGAATGTGCAGGAAGGTGCGGGAAGGGAAGTGAAGGTGCAGGAAGGGAAGGGAAGTGAAGGTGCGGGAAGGGAAGGGAAGGTGTGGGAAGGGAAGTTGTGGAAAGGGAAGGTGTGGGAGGGGAAGGTGCAGGAAGGTGCGGGAAGTTGCGGGAAGGGAAGGTGCGGGGAGGTGCGGGAAGGTGCGGGAAGGGAACGGAAGGTGCTTGGAGGGAACGGAAGGTGCTTGAAGGGAAGGTGCGGGAAGGTGCGGGAAGGGAAGGGAATGTGCGGGAAGGGAAGTGAAGGGAAGGGAAGGGAAGGGAAGGGAAGGGAAGGGAAGGGAAGGGAAGGGAAGGGAAGGGAAAAGAAGGGAAGGTGCGGGAAGGGAAGGTGCGGGAAGGGAAGGGAAGGCGCGGGAAGGTGCGGGAAGGTGCGGGAACGGAAGGGAAGGGAAGTGAAGGGAAGGGAAGGGAAGGTGAGGGAAGGGCAGGGAAGGTGTGGGAAGGGAAGGGAAGGTGTGGGAAAGGAAGGTGTGGGAAGGGAAGTTGTGGGAAGGGAAGGTGTGGGAAAGGAATGTGCGGGAAGGTTCGGGAAGTTGCGGGAAGGTGCGGGAAGGTGCGGGAAGGGAAGGTGCGGGAAGGGAAGTTGCGGGAAGGTGCGGGAAGGTGTGGGAAGGGAAGGTGCAGGAAGGGAAGGTGCTGGAAGGGATGGGAAGATGCGGGAAGGGAAGGGAAGGGAAGGGAAGAGAAGGGAAGGGAAGGGAAGGGAAGGGAAGGGAATGTGCGGGAAGGGAAGGGAAGGGAAGGGAAGGGAAGGGAAGGGAAGGGAAGGGAAGGGAAGGGAAGGGAAGGGAAGGGAAGGTGCGTGTAGGGAAGGGAAGGTGCGGCAAGGGAATGCGCGGGAAGGGAAGGTGCGGGAAGGGAAGGTGCGGGAAGGGAAGGGAAGGTGCGGGAAGGGAAGGTACGGGAAGGGAAGGTGCGGAAAGGGAAGGTAAGGGAAGGGAAGGGACGGGAAGTGACGGGAAGGGAAGGGCAGGGGAGGGATGGGAAAGGATGGGAAGGGAAGGGAAGGGAAGGGAAGGTGCGGGAAGGGAAGGTGTGGGAAGGTGCAGGAACGGAAGGTGCGGGAAGGGAGGGGAACGGAAGAGAAGGTGCGGTAAGGGAGGGGAAGAGAAGGAAAGGGAAGGGAAGGCCAGAGAAGGGAGGGGCAGGGAAGGGCAGGGAAGGGAAGGGCAGGGAAGGGAAGTGAAGTGAAGGGAAGGGAAGGGAAGGGAAGTGAAGGGAAGGGAAGGGAAGGGGAGGGAAGGGAAAGGATGGGAAGGGAAGGGAAGGGAAGGTGCGGGAAGGGAAGGTGTGGGAAGGTGCAGGAACGGAAGGTGCGGGAAAGGAGGGGAACGGAAGAGAAGGTGCGGTAAGGGAGGGGAAGAGAAGGGAAGGGAAGGGAAGGGCAGGGAAGGGAGGGGCAGGGAAGGGCAGGGAAGGGAAGGGCAGGGAAGGGCAGGGAAGGGAAGTGAAGTGAAGGGAAGGGAAGGGAAGGGAAGTGAAGGGAAGGGAAGGGAAGGGAAGAGAAAGGAAGGGAAAAAAAGAGAAGGTGCAGGAAGGGAAGGAAGGTGCGGGAAGGGAAGGGAAGTTAAGGGAAGGGACGGGAAGTGACGGGAAGGGAAGGGAAGGGATGGTGCGGGAAGGGAAGGAAAGGGAAGGTGCGGGAAGGTTAGGGAAGGGAAGGTGAGGGAAGGTGCGGGACGGTGAGGGAAGGGAAGGGAAAGGAAGGGAAGGGAAGGGAAGGGAAGGGAAGGGACGGGAAGGGAAGGGAAGGGAAGGGAAGGGAAGGGAAGGGAAGGGAAGGGAAGGGAAGGGAAGGGAAGGGAAGGGAAGGGAAGGGAAGGGAAGGGGAGGGAAGGGAAGGGAAGGGAAGGGAATGTGCAGGAAGGTGCGGCAAGGGAAGGGAAGGTGCGGGAAGGTGCGGGAAGGGAAGGTGAGGGAAGGGCAGGGAAGGTGTTGGAAGGGAAGGGAAGGTGTGGGAAGGGAAGGTGTGGGAAGGGAAGTTGTGGGAAGGGAAGGTGTGGGAGAGGAATGTGCGGGAAGGTTCGGGAAGTTGCGGGAAGGTGCGGGAAGGTGCGGGAAGGGAAGGTGCGGAAAGGGAAGGTGCTGGAGGGGATGGGAAGATGCGGGAAGGGAAGGGAAGTGAAGGGAAGAGAAGGGAAAGGAAGGGAAGGGAAGGGAAGGGAAGGGAAGGGAAGGGAAGGGAAGGGAAGGGAAGGGAAGGGAAGGGAAGGGAAGGGAAGGGAAGGGAAGGGAAGGGAGGGTGTGGGAAGGTGCGGGATGGTGCGGAAAGGTGCGGGAATGGAAGGTTCGGGAAGGGAACGCAAGGTGCTTGGAGGGAAGGGAAGGTGCTTGAAGGGAAGGTGCGGGAAGGTGAGGGAAGGTGCGGGAAGGTGCGGGAAGGGAAGGGAAGGGAAGGGAATGTGCGAGAAGGGAAGGGAAGGGAAGGGAAGGGAAGGGAAGGGAAGGGAAGGGAAGGGAAGGGAAGGGAAGGGAAGGGAAGGGAAGGGAAGGGAAGGGAAGGTGAGGGAAGGGAAGGGAAGGGAAGGTGCATGTAGGGAAGTGAAGATGCGGCAAGGGAATGTGCGGGAAAGGAAGGTGCGGGAAGGGAAGGTGCGGGAAGGGAAGCTGCGGCAAGGGAAGGGAAGGTGCGGGAAGGGAAGGTGTGGGAAGGTGCAGGAACGGAATGTGCGGGAAGGGAGGGGAACGGAAGAGAAGGTGCGGTAAGGGAGGGGAAGGGAAGGGAAGGGAAGGGAAGGGCAGGGAAGGGAAGGGCAGGGAAGGGCAGGGAAGGGAAGTGAAGGGAAGGGAAGGGAAGGGAAGGGAAGGGAAGGGAAGGGAAGGGAAGGGAAGGGAAGGGAAGGGAAGGGAAGGGAAGGGAAGGGAAGGGAAGGGAAGGGAAGGGAAGCTGCGGGAAGGTGCGGGAAGGGAAGGGAAGGGAAGGTGCGGGAAGGTGCGGGAAGGTAAGGGAAGGTGCGGGAAGGGAAGGGAAGGTGCGGGAATGGAAGGGAAGGGAAGGGAAGGTGCGGGAAGGGAAGGGAAGGGAAGGGAAGGGAAGGGAAGGGAAGGGAAGGGAAGGGAAGGGAAGGGAATATGCGGGAAGTTGCGGGAAGGGAAGGGAATGTGCGGGAATGTGCGGTAAAGTGAGGGAAGGGAAGGGAAGGTGCGGGAATGTGCGGGAAGGTGCAGGAAGGTGAGGGAAGGGAAGGTGCGGGAAAGCAAGGTGTGGGAAGGGAAGGGAATGGAAGGGAAGGGAGTGAAAGGGAAGTGAAGGGAAGGGAAGGTGCGGGAAGGGAAGGGTAGAGAAGGGAAATGAAGGTGCGGGAAGTGAAGGGAAGCTGCGGGAAGCGAAGGTGTTGGAATGTGCGGGAAGGGAAAGTGCGGGAAGGTGCGTGAAGTGAAGGGAAGGTGCAGGAAGGGTAGATGCCGGAAGGGAAGTGAAGGTGCGGGGAAGTGCGGGAACGGAAGGTGCAGGAAGGGAAGGTGCGGGAAGAGAATGTGCGGGAAGGGAAGGGAAGGTACGCGAAGGGAAGGGAAGGTGCAGGAAGGGAAGGTGTGGGAAGGGAAGGGAAGGTGTGGGAAGATGCGGGAAGGGAAGGTGCGGGAAGGGAAGGTAAGGCAAGGGAAGGGAAGGGAAGGGAAGGTGCGGGAAGGGAAGGTGCGGGAAGGGAAGGTGCTGGAAGGGATGGGAAGATGCGGGAAGGGAAGGGAAGGGAAGGGAAGGGAAAGGAAGGGAAGGGAAGGGAAGGTAAGGGAAGGGATGGGGAGGGAAGGGAAGGGAAGGGAAGGGGAGGGAAGGTGTGGGAAGGGAAGGTGCGGGAAGGGAAGGAAAGGGAAGGTGCGGAAAGGTTAGGGAAGGGAAGGTGAGGGAAGGTGCGGGAAGGTGTGGGAAAGGAAGGGAAGGGAAGGGAAGGGAAGGGAAGGGAAGTGAAGGGAAGGGAAGGGAAGGGAAGGGAAGGGAAGGGAAGGGAAGGGAAGGGAAGGGAAGGGAAGGGAAGGGAAGGGAAGGGAAGGGAGGGGAAGGGAAGGGTAGGGAAGGGGAGAGAAGGGAAGGGAAGGGAAGGGAAGGGAAGGGAAGGGAAGGGAAGGGAAGGGAAGGGAAGGGAAGGGAAGGTGAGGGAAGGGAAGGTAAGGCAAGGGAAGGGAAGGAAGGAAGGGAAGGTGCAGGAAGGGCAGAAAAGGTGTGGGAAGGGAAGGGAATGTGTCGGACGAGAAGGGAAGGGAAGGGAAGGGAAGGGAAGGGAAGGGAAGGGAAGGGAAGGGAAAGGAACGGAAGGGAAGGGAAGGGAAGGGAAGGGGAGGGAAGGGAAGGGAAGGGAAGGGAAGGGGAGGGAAGGGAAATGAAGGGAAGGGAAGGGAACGGAAGGGAAGGGAGGGAAGGGAAGGAAGGGGAGGGAAGGGAAGGGAAGGGAAGGGAAGGGGGAGGGAAGGGAAATGAAGGAAGGGAAGGGAACGGAAGGGAAGGGAAGGGAAGGGAAGGGAAGGGGAGGGAAGGGAAGGGGAGGGAAGGGAAGGGAAGGGAAGGGAAGGGAAGGGAAGGGAAGGGAAGGGAAGGGAAGGGAAGGGAAGGGAAGGGAAGGGAAGGGAAGGGAAGGGAAGGGAAGGGAAGAGAAGGGAAGGGAAGGTCAGGGCAGGGAAGGGCAGGGAAGGGCAGTGAAGGGAAGGGAAGGGAAGGTGCGGGAAGGGCAAGGAAGTTGTGGGAAGGGAAGGGAATGTGTCGGAAGGGAAGGGAAGGGAAGGTGAGGGAAGGGAAGGGAAGGGAAGGAAAGGGAAGGGAAGTGGAGGTGCGGGAAGGGGAAGTGCGGGAAGGGAGGGAAGGGAAGGGAAAGGAAGAGAAGGGAAATGAAGGGAAGGTTCGGGAAGATTTGGGAAGGGAAGGGAAGGGAAGGTGCGGGAAGGTGCGGGAAGGTAAGGGAAGGTGCGGGAAGGGAAGGGAAGGTGCGAGAATGGAAGGGAAGGGAAGGGAAGGGAAGGGAAGGGAAGGGAAGGGAATGGAAGGGAAGGGAAGGGAAGGGAAGGGAATGGAAGGGAAGGGAAGGGAATATGCGGGAAGGTGCGGGAAGGGAAGGGAATGTGCGGGAATGTGCGGGAAAGTGAGGGAAGGGAAGGGAAGGTGCGGGAATGTGCGGGAAGGTGCAGGAAGGTGAGGGAAGGGAAGGTGCGGGAAAGCAAGGTGCGGGA